>NC_056746.1:821786274-822013774 GCF_019279795.1 Protopterus annectens
AAGTTATTTGTGAGGGACATTTTTGTCCGTTTTTTACCTCATATTAAACGGTGGAACTACCATGCTGGCCTTTTTGTGTTTGTTCTAAGCTTGGTTGGCCGTGCATGCCGTACGAGCGAGGACTGGTGTTTGGCTGTATTGGTTTTACTTCGCTGTTGGCATTCCTGTTTCACTGTCGGTAGGAGAAGGCTCCTTCCCTGAGGTTGTTTTTGGACCTTACCAGCGTCAGTTGGGATTCAAGACTGTTCACATTTAGTGGGTTTGTTTGAAAGTTTAAAACCATCGAGACATCATTTTATTTGGCATTTAGATTTTCGGTGCATTGTGTTTTATCCAGGACATACCCCTTTTTTTGGCTCACGAGTTTGAAATAACCGTCTATAAGGTACTGTTATTTTTTTCTATATTGATTTTGGCTTTCAGTCAAATCAGCATGGTGAACTGGTAGCCGCAAAATAATGCTGCTTATTTTTTGGGCTTATTTCGAGACCAGGCTATGTGTACTACAATTGTGAACTTTGGGCCTTACGATTTGGAATGACAGTTGCTGTTTGATATCGAGGGCTTTCGTCGTATATGGTATATATGCTTATACTGTTTACAGGAAGGAACTATATGACATCGTTTTTTGAACTAAATACACCTTGTGGATGGTCGCGGATTTATTGAACAACAGTCCTTGAATTTCGGATGATTTTCGACATATATTTGGAACTTTTAAGCACATTTCCTCTTTGTAGTTTATGAGGGGACATCTTCTCTTCTACAAACTTTTGGACATTAAGTTGCAGTAGTCATTTGTTTATTCATGGACACTTAATATATGGCTGAGCATATTTTTACATCTTGATAAGTATGTTTAGGCTACATTGACCTTTGGGTCAGTGGTACATTGCTCGCCAGTTAGTTTTCAATTTATTAAGGATTTGTTATTCCATTCAGGACTTTTTCAATGTGGTGATTTGTTTTGTATGTAATTATTTTTACGTGAGGCTATATATTGTATGATATGTTTCATGACTATTGGACTCTAAATATACGCTATCATTGTATTTTTCATCTAGCTTGGATTTTTGAACCATGCTGATATATGGAACATACACATTTTTTAAGTGTTTAAAGGATTGATATTTAAGTACCTATCCTGGTATTTTACTTATATACAAATAGAATCTGGATTCAGACTCTTTGCTAAGGGTAATGGTTACAGTCCTGTTGTACACTTTATGAAGGGCCTTTCCTTTTTTGCATTTCCAGCTAGATTATATTATTCTTGTTATACATGGAATTTTTCATATGTACAATTTGTGACTATATAGCACTAGAATTTTGTACTTTTACATGATCATTGCTAATTACTACCTTTTTGCATATGCTTTTTGTGTAATGATCACTGTGCTTGTGTTATGATTATTCAAGGGCACATTTTGTAGGCATAGATTGGGGTCATTATTTCGTGGAACTCTTTTCTTAGGTTGGCCTAAAGGATACATTTCTTAAGGTTGGACCACATTTTTTCTCCCCTTGTTTTTGTATTTTGACATAGATTTATAAAAGGGGTATATCCATCCCATATTATTCAGATTTCACTTCTAATATGTTGTTCACTAACATTGGGTTATATAGAAATTGTTTGTGTACCATAGATACCGGATTGGTCCATTTATACATGTTGATTTAGCAATATTTTTGAACTTTTTCTAATTGCTATTGACATTTTTGGATACTATATTAATGTCCTTTTTCAAGATTTTTAGGTGATTAATCTGTTTTTAATTTGAGAACTGGTATTTTTCTTATATCATTAATATCACTGATGTTTGTTGAACGGACGATTACTTTTCTATACTGAGGATTTGTACTCACTGTTCTGGGCATACTTGCTTATGTAAGCAGACTATCTAGGTTTAACGACATGTTCTACAATACATGTGGATGTTAACAACACAACATTTGTGTTCATTATATAAGTTTTAGAATAAATATCCTGTATACAGAATAATTAGGAACAGTAACTTTTGATGAACCTCTATATTGTGTACTGGGTGGTTATTGGTTTGGAGTTGGTCCTGATAGCATTTTGACATTTCAACATTTGTTGATTTTTGGGTTTAATATTTACGGGTATTTCTGGTCCTGCCCTTATTACATTTCTCTTTTTGAATTATCTATTTGATATTTTTATAGCTAATTCCTTGGACAACCTGATCTCTAATATCATGGATTTAGATAAAATCCTGGATGGGTTGTGTGCTGATAGGGAAGATTTGGGAATTTTTGGTCTCAACCATATCCCAAGCAGCAACTCTAACCAACCAGCTATTAATTTAATAGATGATTGTGAGGTTTCTTTTCGAAATTTGGAAAAGGGCTTGAAGGGACTGAGAGCCAATATTTGGCATCTAAGGCTATTTAAAGCCTATCTTTTTAAAAACATGGCACCAAGAGGATTACGTATAAAACTGCATCCGCTTGTAGGCAGATCTGAACAGAGGCTTACAGATGAATGGGATGCAGCACTTCGAGAGGGCTCAATGGTTTTTGTAAAAATTTTAGCTTCTTATTACAAAAGAATAATAGATTTGTGCCTATCAGAAGTGAAGGATCTTGCTAATGAATGCAAGAAATATCAGTCCAGCCCTAAGTATTTGGAATCTCTAGACATGTTGTCCAAGGAATTGACTGTATGATAAAACCATCAAAGATAGAAAAATCAAGAAATTCAATAGAGATATTAATGATTATGATAAGGGACATCCTTTCCAAACACAGAGAACTGTGAGATTTCAAGATAATGTCCCTAATGTAAATAGGGGTAGGACCAGAAAAAGACCCAGGTCTATATTAAAAAATAGAGACCAATTTCATACCAGCACCTCAGGGGAGGAGTCATCTTACACTGACAGTGAATGTGGTGCTATAGTTAACTCACCACTCAAAGAAAATTAATACCCAACACCCTTTAGGTATGGGAGGAAATCCAGAGGGGGGAGGAAACATAGAAACAAACACATCCACAGATTCCATGACAGGATTAATACAAGCACTACTGAAGTAACAACTCCTGTTTTTAAAAAATGTTCTGAATCTATCAGATCATGTTCTTACAGATTACCAGCAGCAATATTTGAATAAAGGATTAAACTTTGTCCCCAGTTTCTTCTCTGATGAATATCAAATCTCGTTGGATGTCATTGACTTTTGTCGTAGACTTAATCTTAAACTGTTTTTTTCTGAACAGGATAGTTCTAGTACTCAAAGATCTGATTCTACATTTTATAAATCTACCTTTCAGCCGCCTATGAATAAAAATGTAGCCATTTTTCAACAGGCGGTGTTGAAAGATTTACACTTCCCCCTTTTTGAAGCTTCGATTAGTACAGATAACATCACCACTGCAGAAAGGGTGGCATTATCAGAACTTCGAGCTAATCATAATATAGCTATTCTTCAAGCAGATAAGGGTGGAGCAGTGGTCATTTTGAACATGGACTATTATGTTAATGAGGGTTTACGGCAACTATCGGATGGACATTGTTATATGCAAATGGGGATTGATCCCACTAGCAAATTTAAAAAAGAGATTGATCTATTTTTACAATCTGCATTGGAGGAGGGTATCATCACTCAAAAAACTGTTCAACATTTGCAGGTTAAAGATCCAAATAAACAAATCTTATATTTACTTCCGAAAATAAACAAATCTATTACACACCCACCAGGAAGGCCAATTGTTTCTGGCCATGGCTCCCTCACTGAACCACTTTCTGCATTTGTAACTCAATTTCTCAAACCTTTACTGCCACTGGTCAGGGCTAGAATCCAGGATACAACACAATTCTTGAAAATCATTGAGGACACTCAGCTTGATCCCGAATGGTTGATGTGTACATTGGATGTAAAATCCCTTTATACCAGTATACCACACTGGGCCGGGCTTCAAGCTTTGGAATATTGGCTTGCCAAGGCAGAACTTTATCCTCCAGGCTTTAATACTCTGCTTATTTGTTTGACCGAACATGTCCTCACTAAAAATGTGTTCTATTTCCAAGGAGATTGTTACTGGCAACTGCAAGGTATGGCCATGGGGGCTTCTTTTGCCCCAATTTATGCAGATCTTTTTATGGCCTATCTGGAAGAATGCCTTATCTACAATCCCCTGCACAACATATATCTGGTAGAAATGGACATATGGAGGAGATATTTAGATGATTGCTGGATGGTGTGGCGTGCGGATGCAGATTATCTCCAAGAATTTTTGGAATATCTCAATAACAACATTTGGGGTATTGAATTTTCTATTACATCAAATAGGGATATGATAGATTTTTTGGATGTCACTGTATATCGTAACAGTGACCACACACTTAACACCAAAATCCATTGGAAATATCCCCAGTTCAATACTTTGTTACATGCAAAGAGTATGCATCCATGTCACACCATCCGCAACATTCCCAAATCTCAATATTTGAGAATTCGGAGAATTAACTCTTCTCATGAGGATTATACAGTTGCAAAGGCTGATTTACAATCCAGATTTTTGGATAGGGGTTATTGTATCTCTGATATTGAATCTGCCAGAATTTGGTCAGATAGGCAGGAAAGGAACACATTGTTGGAATATAGGGACAAAAGTAAACATCCCAATGGCCAAAACATCAGACTCATCACCACTTTGGGTAAAAATCACAAAACAGTTAGGCAAGCGGTGAATAACAATTGGAATATTTTGTTAGCCAATGAATTTTTGAGGGGTATCCTGGATAACCAGTGCTCATTTTCATTTAGATGAGGAAAAACGTTGGGAACTTTGTTTTCCCATTATAAGCAGAGAGAAAGTGGTGGAGCAAAATATAAACAACTTACAATTATGGGGGATGAGTTATTAGGAACATTTCGATGTGGACATTGTGTATCATGTGCCCAAGTTAACCAGTTAAAACAGTTTATAAGCTCTAACACAAGTAAAGTATATGACGTCAGAGTCTTTGGTAATTGTTCCACCAGTTGGGTTATTTATTTGGCAGCATGCCAATGCAAATCATTCTATGTTGGCAAAACATCACGTTCATTAAGAATCAGAATTGGGGAACATCGGAGTGACATTCGTAATCATAAAATTTCCAATGCCCTTTATTTACATACTATCAAACATCCGTGTGCAAAGTTTATGTTCACCATTATAGATAAAATTACGGGTAACAGAAACAACCAAACAGGTTGGCAAGGAATATTAAGCCACAAAGAAAGGTACTGGATCACACACCTTGGTGCCCTATTTCCACCTGGTCTTAATGACCATTTATAATTCATAAAACTATGATAGCTATTAAGTCATAATTTGAATACACAGTATTAAAAATTGGATTGATTTTGTTACCAATAATACCTTTAATATTTATGTTATTAGGAATATTCATTCCAGACTATTGTAATAGGCAAACACAATTTATATTGTTATATATATTTTTATATATGTTTGCCCTTGTCATTTTCTTACTACTGTAATTAGGTATTATTATTTTGTTGAAATGTACATACACTTATGTGTTTTGGTATATACCTTTTAATCTACTGTGTCAATTCACCTCTGTATTAGGAGCCTTAAAAAGAATGTCTCTTTTTCTATTGGTTAACAGTATTATATATACTGACGTCTGGTTGAGGTTCACATGTTTGTTTTTTCTTACTCACTGAAGAAGTCGGGTGCCGAAACTAGTATGAGTATTAAAAGTTATTTGTGGGGGACATTTTTGTCCATTTTTTACCTCATATTAAACGGTGGAACTACCATGCTGGCCTTTTTGTGTTTGTCCTATCCACATGATGGCCAGATGATTGGTTGTTATGTTTTGTCTGTTCACCACACAGGTCTTGTGTCTGACATATCAGTGGCATTATCTTTATTGATTGCTATCGGTACACGGCAACATCCATTTGTGTTTCTGACTTCATATTCCTGAATAAGGGTATGTTGCAACAAATCCTGTTACACCAGCAACTTTCACAGTGTATAATAGCAATATTGCAAATATGGCCCTGTGTTCCAGTCTCTGTCCTCTACCAGGTTTTGTCCAGATGTCATGCAGTAGGAGGTTGTTAGGTAATGGTCTATCATTATTTATAGGTTCATAGGTTCATAGATTGGTACTGAGCTATCTGCCTGAAGGCATATATTAGCCCAGCCACATTGTGCGGTATTCACCGTCCCCTTAGTAGTCCCTAGACCCTTGTACTAGCAGCTAGTACCCTTGGCCCCTATCTAGTAGTGCTGTTGGTGTGATCCCCGGTGTGAACTTTCTGTTACTCATCCACTCATCAAAGTTCCTCTTGAAGAGTGATAGTGAGGGGCTCTGTCTTATGTAGATCAGGACCCTGTTCCATAGTAAGGGAAGTCTCTGCGAAGGGAATCTATCCCTCCAGCATGTTCTATTCATTGTTGTGTTGAGGTTTATATCATTAGAACATGTAGCTTGAGTAGATTTGTTTTTTCTAAGATGGAGCATGTTCAACAATTCTGGGTTGGACATGGCTCTGTACGTTAGACAGAGATCGCCTCTGAGAAAGCAGTATGCAACAGAAAACAGTCTTAGCTTTTTCAATTGTGCTGCATAGGGCAACTGTTTGAGGCCAGTAATTCTCTTGTTAGGCACCTCTGTGGTCTCTCCAGCTGCTGGAGATGTCTAGCCAGGTACATTCCAATTGGTGCATTGTACTCAATAATGAGTCTGATGAGGGAAGAGTAGAGGGGCACCATTACATCCTTAGATCTTGATGCGAACCCTTTCGTGATCTGATGGGTCACATAGAAGGATTTTCTAACCACTTTGGCAACATGGTTATCAAAGGAAAGCTGGCTATCTACTTGGGTCCCTAGATCCCTTATTTCTTCTTCAGATTTCAGGGGATTACCTCCAATGTTGTAGTTTGCGGGTACTCTGTTTTTTCCAAAGGGGATTACTATGCATTTTTTTGCATTTAGCTTGAGACCATGGCTTTGACACCATGCATCAGTCTCATTTAGGCCCTCCTGGAGGATCTCCATGTCGGCCGGAGACTCTATTATAGCACCCAGTTTGCAGTCGTCCACAAACTTAGTCAGCCCCAGCCCTTCCGTGCTTGCCTGTACTTCTGAGAAGTATATGCCAAACAGGAGGGGCCCCAGGACAGAGCCCTGAGGCACACCACTCATTACTGGTCTGCATTCAGGCATAGATCCCGCTACTCTTACTTTATGGGATCTGTCTGAGAGCCAGTTTGTGATCCATCTTGCGACGTAAGGGTTTATGCCCAGGCTGGTGAGCTTATCAATAATACCCAAATAGGGAATGGTGTTAAATGCTTTAGCAAGGTCAAGGTAAGCCGTGTGTACCTCATTTCCCTTATCTATAGCCTGAGTAACTGTCTCAAAGAAATCCACCAGGTTCAGAAGGCATGATCTGCCGTTGACGAAGCCGAACTGTGTGGGGCATTCCTGCTATCATTCCAGTGATGTTGTGGATTCTCACACAAATTGTGGGGTAGGTCCATATATATGAGGGCAACAGCTGGACAAAATGTGTGTGACCTTGTAGAGTCAGGAGGTCAGTGTATGGAAAATACTGTTATATGCCCTTGTAAGACATTTTATGGGGGAGGGCTATTAAATGTTTTTAACCTAGGCTGTTACAGCATGTGAGGGATATCAGTGTTAAGAAACATTGAGGTATATGGCTGTACATTTTCATGCATTTTACCATGGGAACAGTGGTGGGTGACAGCTTACTGTCGTACACACAGTTCTGTTTGTCGGTGTGATAGTGACGTTTTAAGTTAAGCATTGTTATGTAACAGATACATTTACATTGTGACAACTAATACTTTCCCCCCTAGGGGTTGAGTACAGAGTGTAATTGGAGGCTGCTGAACTACATCTGTAATTAAGTGTTGATTGGTTCTTATCTTCAAGGGAAGTGTTTTTTTACTGTTGTACTACTTGAAGGCCTTAGCCTGGACAGCAAAGTACATTATGTTTTTCTCATTACTCTATCAAATGTTTTGTTTGAGAGTTGCATTATTCAGTTATTCAGTTATACCTAACTCCTATAAAAAATGGCATAAATAATCAAACAATACACAAATAAACATTTCTGTGTATGCAAACTTGTGTGTGGTGCCATGTGCTTTGCATTGTGTGTGGGTATATGTTTCATGCAATAATTCTAATTTTTAGGAATGAATCCAACACTGTCCATTTAAAAAGGTGGCAAATGAAAGAATAATGGTTGTTTGATATGCTGTACACCCTCTATATATACTCTACTTATACATATCTATAAGTACTAATATCTTTATATGTGCATATGTGTGTGTGTATGTATATATATATATATATATATATATATATATATATATATATATAGATATAGATATATATATATATATATATATATATATATATATATTTATCTATGAATGTATGTATAGATATATATATATATATATATATATATATGTATATATATATATATATATATATATATGAATGTATATATATATATATATATATATATATATATATATATATATATGTGAATATATGGGTCTACCTGACAACGTCGACAGCTTAGAACGCCGACACTGAGAACACCGATGCCAGAAGATCGACAACTGAGAAGACCGACAGATGAAAACACCAACGCTGAGAACACTGACATGGGAAAAGGCTGTGTAAGTATGCGGTAGTGATGGACGTTAGGGTGCGAGTAAAGTAAGTGTGCTATATTGACGGTCTGTAGGGATAGAGGTGGGTTACGTGAGTTAGGGTTAGGGCACGGGTTAGGTAAGTGTGTGGTAGTGATAGTCTTTGGGTTAGGGGCGGGTTAAGTGAGTTAGGGTTAGGGCGTGGGTTAGGTGAGTGTGCGATAGTGACGGACCTTAGGGTTAGGGTTTGGGTTAAGGTTGTAGATAGTTGTGTATGTGAGGTTTAGTGTGGGTTTATAAGGATTTTGGTGTGCTTGTGTTGTGTGTGTGCTTTTTGGACAGGGGATTTGTTTTGTTTGTTGATTGTCGGTATTATGGTGTGTCGGGCATGTGAGGTTTCGTGTTTGTGAACTGTCGGTTATGTGGTGCCGGTGATTTCGTTGTCGGTGTTGTGATGTGTCGGTGTTGTCAGGTAGACCCGAATATATATATATATATATATATATATATATATATATATATATATATATATATATATATATGTGTGTGTGTATGTATATATGTGTGTGTGTGTGTATATGTATCATTGGAATGTTTAGTGCTTCCACATTATACATTCCCTATGGTAGACTGACCGTTCTGCATGGTATTTTACATATATCATCCTGACATCTTACAGCTGAGATGGTTTACTGTTAACCTGTGGTGGGTGTGTTGTGCAGGGTCCTGGGTTCAAGTCTTGCAAGTGATGATTAATGTGTTGCAAGGCATATCTGTTCAGCTGTGAAGGAAGGGGAAATGGCAATAATTGCAAGAGATCCCTAATTTGGGCCCCTTCACCTCCATTAACAGTGAGTTTGGTCAGATGTTTTGCAGTGAGAGATTCAGAGTGTGGTTCCAATGTATGAATGCAATACACATTTATATATATATATATATATATATATATATATATATATATATATATATATATATATATATATATATATCAGGCTGTGGATGGTATTTCATTACTGAAACTAAGTGAAAATTCCTTAAGGTTCCAAGAGCAGGATAAGTTATTTCTTACACTTATTTCACTGAATTACACTTCTGAAATTCTTTATAATTGTGATACACAATTAATCTACTACATTTTGCACTGTTATAAAGCTTTTTTACTGTTTCACTGCCTTTATGTACTGTTTTATACTGTATTAACGGTATTTTTTCATTGCTAGATACTGTTTCATTACTCTAATTGCATGTTTACTGAATTACTTAACTATAAACTGCTTTTTCATACTGAGAGTTGTATTTTCTGTTTGTGAGTGCTCTGTCTGAGATCTGTTTTAAACTTTCATTTAGTGGCTACAGCTAAGAACTGTATTATTGAGAGTAACAGGGCCTCCTGACCTTCTGTAGTATGATTGATTGGGTAATAGCAGGGGCTGAGTAGTAATTTGATCTTCTAACTCTTCCAGCCTAACTGGTATATAAACCCTGTGTCTTGTAAAGGTTGTGCTTGTATTTATCAGGGTGTGGATGGTATTTCATTACTGAAACTAAGATGAAATTCCTTAAGATTCCAAGAGCAGGATAAGTTATTTCGTACACTTATTTCACTGTACTGCTCTTCTGAAATGCTTATAATTGTGCTATAGAGTTAATCTACTACATTTTGCACTGTTATAATGATTTTTTACTGTTTCACTGTATTTATGTACTGTTTTATACTGTTTTGACTGTATTTTTCACTGCTAGATACTGCTTCATTACTCTAATTGCATGTTTACTAAATTACTTAACTGTAAACTCATTTTTTATACCGAGAGTTGTATTTTCTGTCTGTGGGTGCTCTATCCGAGTTTTTCTGTGCATTTTTGATTTTTTGAGGTTTCTGTGTTCTAATCCAGTCTGTTTACAGTTAAAAGCATTCTCTAGAGTCTGCTTGCTCCTTGATCTGTTTAAAACATTCATTTAGTGGCTACAGCTAGGAACTGTAATAGTGTGCATTACTATAATTGCATTTTTATTTAATTACTAAATTGTAAACTGCTTTTTCATAGTGAGACTTGTATTTTCTCTTTGTGAGTGACCTTTCTATGATTTTAAAGTGAGGTTTCTGTGTTCTGCTCAGGTGGCATAATCTTTATAGAGGCCTGCTGCTATCTAGGCTTGGTAGTTATATTTGAGTTTCCTGTGTTTCTGGCAGCCATTTTCTGCTGATAGTCTGTCTTCATTATTATTGAGAGTAACAGGGCCTCCTGACCTTCTGTAGTACGAGTGATTGGGTAATAGCAGGGGCTGAGTAATAATTTGATCTTCTAACCCTTCCATCCTAACTGCTATAAAAATCCTGTTTCTTGAAAAGGTTGTGCTTGTATTTGTCAGGCTGTGGATGGTATTTCATTACTGAAACTAAGCGGAAATTCCTTAAGATTCCAAGAGCAGGATAAGTTATTTCTTACACTTATTTCACTAAACTGCACTTTTGAAATCCTTATAATTGTGCTATAGAGTTAATCTACTACATTTTGCACTGTTATAAAGCATTGTACTGTTTCACTGCAGTTATGTACTGTTTTATACTTTTGTAACTGTATTTTTCATTGCTAGATACAGTTTCATTGCTCTAATTGCATGTTTACCGAATTACTTAACTGTAAACTGCTTTTTCATGCTGAGAGTTATATTTTCTGTTTGTGGGTGCTCTGTCCGAACTTTTCTGGGCATTTTTGATTTTTTTCAGGTTTCTGTGTTCTAATCTAGTCTGTTTACAGTTAAAAGCATTCTCTAGAGTCTGCTTGCTCCTTGATCTGTTTAAAACGTTCATTTAGTGGCTACAGCTAGGAACTGTAATAGTGTGCATTACTATAATTGCATTTTTATTTAATTACTAAATTGTAAACTGCTTTTTCATAGTGAGACTTGTATTTTCTCTTTGTGAGTGTCCTTTCTATGATTATAAAATGAGGTTTCTGTATTCTGTTCAGGTGGCATAATCTTTATAGAGGCCTGCTGTTATCTAGGCCTGGTAGTTTTCTTTGAGTTTCCTGTGTTTCTGGCAGCCATTTTCTGCTGATAGTCTGTCTTCATTATTATTGAGAGAAACAGGCCCTCCTGACCTTCTGTAGTACGAGTGACTGGGTAATAGCAGGGGCTGAGTAGTAATTTGATCTTCTACCTCTTCCAGCCTAACTGGTATATAAACTCTGTGTCTTGAAAAGGTTGTGCTTGTATTTATCAGGCTGTGGATGGTATTTCATTACTGAAACTAAGCGGAAATTCCTTAAGATTCCAAGAGCAAGATAAGTTATTTCTTACACTTATTTCACTGGACTGCACTTCTGAAATGCTTATAATTGGGCTATACAGTTAATCTACTACACTTTGCACTGTTATAATGCTTTTTTACTGTTTCACTGCATTTATGTACTGTTTATACTGTTGTAACTGTATTTTTCCACTGCTAGATACTGTTTCATTACTCTAATTGCATGTTTACTGAATTACTTAACTGTAAACTGCTTTTTCATACTGAGAGTTGTATTTTCTGTTTGTGAGTTCTCTATCCAAGCTTTTCTGTGCATTTGTGACTTTTTTTTTTTTTAGGTTTCTGTGTTCTAATCTAGTCTGTTTACATTTAAAAATATTCTCTAAAGTCTGCTTGCTCCTTGATCTGTTTAAAACTTTTATTTAGTGGCTACAGCTAGGAACTATAATAGTGTGCATTACTATAATTGCATTTTTATTTAATTACTAAATTGTAAATAGCTTTTTCTAAGTGAGACTTGTATTTTCTCTTTGTGAGTGTTCTTTCTATGCTTTTAAAGTGAGGTTTCTGTGTTCTGCTCAGGTGGCATCATCTTGATAGAGGCGTGCTGTTATCTAGGCTTGGTAGTTATATTTGAGTTTCCTGTGTTTCTGGCAGCCATTTTCTGCTGATAGTCTGTCTTCATTAATATTGAGAGTAACAGGGCCACCTGAACTTCTGTAGTACAAGTGATTGGGTAATAGCAGGGGCTGAGTAGTAATTTGATCTTCTAACACTTCCATCCTAACTGGTATATCAACCCTGTTTCTTGAAAAGGTTGTGCGTGTATTTATCAGGCTGTGGATGATATTTCATTACTGAAACAAAGTGGAAATTCCTTAAGATTGCAAGAGCAGGATAAGTTATTTCTTACACTTATTTCCCTGAACTGCACTTTTGAAACGCTTATAATTGCGCTATACAGTTAACATACTGCATTTTCCACTGTTATTAAGCTTTTTTTACTGTTTCACTGTATTTATGTACTTTTTTATGCTGTTTTAACAATATTTTTCATTGCTAGATACTCTTTCCTTACCCTAATTGCATGTTTACTGAATTACTTAACTGTAAACTGCTTTTTCATACCGAGAGTTGTATTTTCTGTTTGTGAGTGCTCTATCTGAGCTTTTCTGTGCATTTTTGATTTTTTGAGGTTTCTGTGTTCTAATCTAGTCTGTTTACAGTTAAAAGTATTCTCTAGAGTCTGCTTGCTCCTTGATCTGTTTAAAACTTTCATTTAGTGGCTACATCTAGGAACTGTAATAGTTTCCCCACCCATCCTCCCTAATGTTGTGGTGTTCTTATATTTGCTGGTTTTGCAGTTGCCCATCCATACTGTATATTTGATCTGTGACACTCCTCCCAGTCTAGTGTTATTGGTTCATTCAATCTAATAGAGAACATTTGTGAAGTCCAACCTACACAGATTCTTAACCTTGAATTAACTTCTGTTCCAGCTTTCTCCATTTCCACTTTATTGAAAAAAAAAATACTGAAAAAAAATTCTAAGCTTGCTTCCCCCCTTTCCTGGTCTTGTCCAGATACATATTTGCTATATCCAGGACTGTTTGTAAGCTCCTGAGCCCCCACCCCCCCCACCCCCACCACCAACTTAACTAGAGTTAAACTATTCCTGGCACCATAAAGTTTGCTCTTCAAATTTTCCCTTGCAACTAGCCAGCTTTTTAGTTTTTGCACTCAAATCTGTTTCTTTGAGTTCAACACTTGTTTCAGATCTCGTAATCACTAAATAAGCTACAAATTACTACAGCACTCAACTTTCCTCACTTGTCTAGAGGAAAACAGTTTTTAGTGCTTAATAAATAAGCACCTATCCAGGCATGTCTAAAGGTCAGCTCCCGGTGTTTTCTCCTGTCTACCTGATGAATCTGGGCATCTTGGGACAATGCAACAATTACCTCATTTACACAGAGAACCCTCACCTCCTACCACCCAACACTACGACCTGTGAGAGATGCACTTATATAGCCACATTGGAAGAAAAGCTCTCTTCACCGAAGAGTGGACTAGACAGTCAAGAGGGGAGGGTAAATACTTGCACCGCACCACACTCACCACATGGTCCCTCAAAACCTAAACCACCAAAACACACACACAGAAGCACAAAACACACACCTACATTCACTGAGGCTCCCACTAAAAATCTGCCCAAACAACCGAGACCTCCAAAGCAGAAATGCAAGCAACCTCCACCCCCAACACAACCCAAATGACACATAGCCCAACACATAGCCCACATACTCAGTGTGCCACTCAACTACAGCCCATAAGGCATAACGTACCCAACACTCTATTCATAGGTGACTCTATAGTCAGGCACACTGATATTCCACTTACCAGACTACACAAGGAGAAAGTTACTGTCAGCTCCCTGTCGGGTGCCAGGATCCACCACATAATGCTCATACTCAGATCACTCCACAACAAATAGAAATATGACTCTGTCATTGTCCATGTTGGTGTGAATAAACTGAGACGTGCCTCCCTGGACTACATGAAAAGAGACATGGAGGAGCTCTCCAATGTTGTAGCCCAGGCAGGTATGACCCTAGCCCTGAGTAGCACCCTGCCATCACCCAGAATGATACCACAGTACAAGGACAAAATTATTGACTTCAACAAATTGCTAAACTTCTGGTTTCATTCTAAGGGAATCCAGTATCTGTCTGCCTGGGATGACATGATCGACAGACCATGCTGCTTTGCCAGAGATGGCCTGCACCTGTCGCCCTTGGGATTCTGGATACTGGCTAAGGCTCTTGCCACCCCATATAGTGCCTTTTTAGGCAAAGTTCAAATGATAAATTCACCACCATAACAGGTACAAGCAAGCAAAATATGAGGGTAATGCTACTCAGTGCTAGAAGTCTAAACCTCAAAATGCATTCACTCAAGGCACTCCTTAAAATGGAGAACATCGACATCTGTGCAGTGACAAAGACCTGGTTCAAAGCTCCAGAGATCACCCCTGCATTACCAGGCTATAATTCATACCATACCTTTCAGCCACCATACCCGAACTGAAACACTAAAGGTGGAGGCATGTCTATATTCATTAAGAATATCCACACCTCCAAGCTAGTTGCTCAGCACAATGCATCAGAGATTATCCAAGTTCAACTAACTCTGAGCAAAACCATAATCCAGATTGTAGCTTGCTACAGACCACCCCACCATGCCCTAGGATTCCCAATCCTCTTTTCTTGATACACTGAAAAATATTAAGGTACAACCCAACACCCTAATAATGGGTGATTACAACTACCCCACCATTAACTGGGAAAAACTACTTGTGTACCAACTCTTTTGCCCAACGTTTTCTGGAATTCATCAATTCCAACACCTTGGATCAACTTATCCACACCCCCACCAGAGGGAGCAATATCCTAGACGTGGTCATCACCAACATGGGCGACCGGTGTTCCACACCAGATGTCAACTCCTCGTTGGTCAGATCTGACCACAAGCTAATCACCCTAGACATCCACATCCCACTCCCACCCCCCATTAGGAAAACAACTGTAAAAAATTTCTCCAAAGCCAACTTCACGCTTCTTAAGACAGAAGTGGCAAACTTCACGACACCCATGCAGATGGACAATAGAGGTAAGACTGCTGAATCCTACACAAATGTACTTTATAAGCACTTACTCGAGTGCATGGATCATGGTATCCCTAACAGAACCAAGATGCTATCCTCCAAAAAAAGGAAGCCAATATGGTGGTCTTCTGCCATAAACAAATTCTACAACAGAAGAAAGAAACTGTTGCAAAAAAGAGTAAAATCCCATGATTGGAGGAACTCCCTGGTCAGCCTCAGTATCCTCCAAAGGTAGTTATGAAAACAAAATCGCCACTGATTCTAAAGACAACCACAAAGCATTCTATAGCTATGTCAAGAATCTCAATGGCAACACTCAGATCTGCTCTGAGTTACAGCACAATGACACTAAATATACAGAACCAACTGATATTGCCAACATCCTGGCAGATGGATTCAGTGCTAATTTTACCCCCCTCTCAATCCCTAAAGGGCCCATCTTTATACTGGAAGAATGCAAAGTTCTTGTAATCACGGCTGTACAGGTAAAAACCTCGCTCTCCAAAGCCAAGAACACAGCATCCATGGGACCTGACAACATCCCAGGCTGCCTTCTACATGAACTACAGAATGAACTGGCACCCCATCTAAGTACCATGTTCAATCATAGCCTCACCTCAGGCTTTGTGCCCATTGAATGTCGCACTACGACAGTTATCCCACTCCACAAAGGGGGGGCCATAACAGACCGTGGGAACTACCGCCCCATTAGCCCGATGAGCCTGGTCTACAAGGCCATGGAATGTATCATCATGGAACTCATAAACAAAGACATTGGAGATTTCCAAACTCTGGACTCCACACAGTTCGGGTTTGTAAAAGGCAGATCATGTCTCCTAAACCTGATAAACTTCTTTGAAGCAGTCACTAAAGCCATAGATGTGGGGTAAGCTGGTTCACACAGCCTATCTAGATCTCGCCAAGGCGTTAAACACCATCCCCCACTCTGGAATGATAGATAAACTCACTAAATTCAGTATAAATCCCTATGTCACAAGATGGGTTGCCAACTGGCTCACTGACAGAACACACACTGTGAAAGTAGCAGACTCCAAATCAGACTTCAGACCAGTGACAAGTGGAGAACCACAAGATTCAGTCCTGGGCCCTCTCCTGTTTGGTATCTACTTCTCTGAAGTACAGGCTAACACAGAAGGTCTTTGGCTAACTAAATTTGCAGATGACTGCAAATTAGGAGCCATAATTGAAACTCCAAATGGTGTGGACATCCTAAAAAAGGGCCTCACTGAGACAGATGCCTGGTGTCAAAGCCATGGTCTCAAGCTCAATACCAAAAAGTGCATTGTCATCCCCTTTGGTAAAAACTCTGTAGCCATGAACTACCATATAAGTGGTAGTCTACTTAACACCGAAAGTGTGATAAGAGACCTTGGGACACAGGTGGACAGCAGTCTCTCCTTTGATAATCACATTGCCACAGTGGTCAGGAAATCCTTCTACATGGCACACCTCATCACAAAAGGTTTCTCATTTCAATGATTAGTTGTTCAATGAAGACCCATTCACTGAAGTGACATTCGATAATGTGATATAGACCCCAGGGTCACTGTATACATTATATGTGTACACCTCACATACATATTCCTGGAATGCCATGAAGTACTTACAACCGAAACAAGCATGAGCAATTGTGTTCATTTTCTGAGTGCTGCATACAGTTTGTAAGATGTCTTACTGTAACTGCTATGGTACTTATTACACAAATCCATATATACTTGTGCATTTTTTCTGACATTGCTTTATGTTCATTGGTCCATTATAACCTGTGTTTCTGTTTCTTTTCAACCACACAAGTGTATCTTTCCATTGAGGGGACCTGGCAATGTACCATCTTTAGCCAGTATTGTATTAGTAGTTATAGTCAATGCACTTTTCAATTACACTTTATTCTTTGTGTTATGCTGATGAGGAGGGAATGGAAGGCCATGGTTCTGGAGCTGTCATTGTCAGCATTTTTATTGTTATGTAAGAAATCAAGTTTGGCACAAGTGAGTAGCCCTGCAGGAACTGAAACTACTGAACACCAGTATCACCAGTGCAGGAGACTCCTGACAGAGATTCTGATGTGTGCCTCGGCATTGTCCATAAAAGAATGTTCTCAGTGAAGATAGCATCATATCTCAGTATGTGAGCCAGCAACACATCTAGGACAAATGTTAATTCCACCACATGTAAGGCCTCATATGATGGCAGCTGTCAGTGATCTGACATGTTGCTCATCTACTGTAGGGGGTTTTCTATGAAAACAATTGCCACACAATGGGATCTGATTGTGGGGTAGGGTATAAAGCCCTAACTATAGCTCAGTTGACTCATGTTTAACTCAAGCACTGAAAGAGGTAGCATCATTACACCTACCCTGATGGGTGGTCTTGTTGTCTGCTCTCCCACATGTAAGTAGAGGGTTAAAAGTAAGAGATTTGCAGCCATTGACACAGGGAAGTGGGCTTGGCTTACCAAGATAGGGATGTCGGCCCTTATTAGTATGTGGGTGGAAGCATTAACATGCATATGAACAATACATTAGAACCACTGGTGATGTAGATATTTATGTCAGCCAGTGTTGGTGGGCTCTGGGTCTAAAGAAAGCAGCATCCTCTTTGCTTTCATTGTTCACTGCCAACAAGGGCACAAGTCACCTCCATGGCTGCCTGAATGACATTCCGTCAGACTGGCTCTTGCTTCTGCACCAGAGACTCCCTGAGTAGTGGAGCAATGAATGGGCTCTAGATCAGTTGTAGGAAGACATGATGATCAGCAAATATTAAGGAAAAAGCACATAAACAAAAATATATCTCTGTAATCTGTAACCTCCCCATGAATGTGCCTGCAGTCTACCCCCTACTGACTTTATGCTAACCACTTTACCTGTCCTTTCATGTCCTTTCTTCCCCTATTATTTGTGATGTGTGTTTCATCACTCCTCTCATTGAATTTGACATTATTTTGTATAAATCACAGCTTGCATTTGTGCTGCTTTTGTGGCAATACTTCCTTTGGGGTAATGGTCATGTAACTCATCATGGACTGCAGTCCATACTTTGTTTAGAGTTTTGGATACTGTGTATAAAAGTTAAGTTAGCCCCTAGGACTTAACGGACATGTTTCATTGTTACCAGTTCTCAAATTAAGATCTGCCAAGCTCTAACTAAGAATTGGCTAAGGGTATGCTTTACAGAACCAATTTTATACAATTAATTTCTTATAACTAATTTTATACATATCAAAAACAAAAACACTGAGCTACATGAAATGTTTTACCTTGTTAGGATATTATTTAGGACACCCCATTTCATTATGTACACATATGCATTTTAGGTTTTATTCAACATGAGGGGGGGGCACATTTTATTTTACCTTTATGTATAGGTATTTGTTTACTGTGGATGTATATGTAACTGTTTTGAATTAATTATTATATTATATTTATTACATGACTTTATATATTTTTACACTAATGTCGAGGGATGTATTGATCAGAATGTATTAGTACTGTATTTATTGAACTAATGTTATAGAAATTTCAGCATGAGTGTTTTACTATATCTTTAAATTTTTGTCATTTTATTTAATTAGGACTAATTACCACCACCAGGTAATTAAGAAGGAGGTATAAGTCCTGGATGCACTAGGACGAAAACGTGGTGTCTTTGCAACATTAAATAAAACTGATTTTTTTGCTCCTTTCTACGCTGTGTTGGTGGCTTTGTTCTGCTGGTTTCTAGGTGCTTTATTTTGGATGTTTATAAGTTAGCACATTGTCATGCTGGACTGAGATGTTTCATGTTCAGTGCAGCTTCTTACCATAATGCACATACACAGTTGTATGCATGATCCTTGCTTTACTGATCACATATCTCATATGTAGTAATGGTTTATAACAGGTTACTTAATCAGACAAGACACATTTAGGCAAGAAGTTTCACAAACCCCTTGTGATTGGTTACCATCTTGCCTGTGATGCTGAGTGTAGTTCATATATGTGAGTATCCACATACATGCCGAAAACATTGGATGGTATGGGTGACTTAATTTCTGCTATTCTTATGCTAGCACTTTCATTGCTTATTTTGTGATTGGTGTCACTCTGTTAATAGCAGTTGCATGAAGCTAGAGATGTATGTTTTGCTTCTCTGGGGTGCACAGTTTGAAGTGTCATGTTTGTAGTGATGGATGAGTTTACAGAATCATCATCATCAAACCCCCTTTTCCCATTTTCTACATGGGATCAGGGTGTCATGTCACTTATCGCCATCTCTCTGTATTTCGTGCCACTCTCCTACATTCTTTGACAGTCATGCTTGACTGTTGCAGGTCTTCTGTCACACAATACATCCATCTCTTTATTGGGCACTCTTGTTTCCTCTTGCCTTCTTCCTGTCTGTCCCAAATCTTCCAGATGTCTTCTGCTTTCCTGTGCATGTGCCTGAACCACTGTAATCTGTTCTCGTTGACCTTTTCTGCATTTGGACCTACTTTACCTTCTGTTATTATGCCCTTCTTCCTTCATCTGTTCCACAGTGTGCATCTCACCACCCATCTCAGGCACATAATTTCCATAACCTCTAACTTGTTCAACTGCTCTGCCCTTACTGCCTAAGTTTCTATACCATACAGTAGTACTGATCACACCACTGTTTTCTGCACCTTACTTTTAAGCTTCTTTGGCATTCTTCCTTTATATACTACACCTGCCTCTCTGTGCCAGTTGGCTGAAGCCGCTCTGATTGTAGCTTTGACCTCCTCATTCAAACTTCCCTTCTCCTCAACCACCACCCCCAGACACTTGAAGCTATTAACCTGTTCCTCTGTTTTACCTTTTTTCTCAATTCTCATCTTCTGATTTCCCCCACGTTTTATCTGTATTCAGTTTAATCCCATGTACCTCCAGTTTTGTATTCCATTCCCCTACTCTTTGCAGATGTTGTTGTTCAAAAGTTTGCCTGTAATGCCATATCATCTGCATAAAGCAACTTTGTTGATCTGTTTGCTAATGTAGTCCATCAATAGTATGAACAGCAGTGGGCTCAGAGCTGAACCCTGATGCACACCTACTTGCACTGGGAACCCCTCTGTAAGACCATACACTGCTCATACTTGAGTCATTGGGTCCATATACACAGCTTGCACTAGTTCTACCAATGTTTCTGGGACTTCAAACCACCACAGGACTGCTCAAATCAGCTTTCTTGGGACTTTTTCACATGCCTTCTCCAAGTCGAAGAATGTCCAGTTGGAGCCTATCCTCATTTCTAGCTTCTTCTCAAGCATCTGTCTCATTGCAGACATTGGGTCAGTGGTGCTGCATCCTTATCTGAATACAAACTGCTCATATCCTATCTTACTTTTTACCGTTCTTTGTATTCATTTATCAAACTCCATCTCCATAACTTTCATGCAGTGCAATAGAATTTTGATACCTCTATGCTGCTCACAGTTGAGAATGTCCCCTTTGTTGCTTATTCACCAGTCATCTGGGATACACCTTTCTATCAACACCACTATGAGTACCCTCAGGAGCCATTTCTCCCATATCCAACCCAACATCTTGAGCATATCTTCAGTGACCTCATCTGAGCCTGCTGCTCTCCCTGACTTCATTTCTCATAGTGATGTTCTTACTTCTTCTATTGTCAGCTCCTTCTCTTCTCTTGCCGTAGGCTGTGTCTGGAGTAATACAGCTTCTGTGGGTTTTCTTTATTCAGAAGCTGCTGGAAGTACTCCTTTCATCTCCCTTTGATGTCCCGTGGATTGGTGATAAATCTAAGCTCTCAGTTGATCAAATGCTGTATTCGTTTACTGTCTCCAAGCTATGGAATAGTCTCCCTCCTTCACTTAAAACTATCAGTAATTCCACTGCTTTTAAAAAAATCCTTTAAATTTCATCTTTCTTCACACTGGATATGCACCTGCATCCCAATAACACATAAAACTTAACCCCCTACCAAGATCCTAGTCCTCCTCACTCTATAACTAGTCTAGCTTCCCCTTCACTCTATCATATCAACTTCTCTGCTGTCACTTTATAGGTTCATAGGTTCATAGGTAGGTACTAGGCTATCTGCCCTAGGGCATTTATAAGCCTAGCCAGAATTTGTTGGTTTTCGCCTCCCTTTTAGACTAGATTTCCGAGCCTCTGTCCAGCAGGGCCATAGAAGTGATCCCAGGAGCAAATCTACGATTACCCATCCACTTGTCAAGATTTCTCTTGAAGAGGGTCAGTGAGGGGATCTGTCTAACATGGACTGGGATTCTATTCCAGAGCATGGGAAGCCTTTGGGATATGAATCTATCCCTCCAGCATGTCCTATTTATTGTTGTGTTAAGGTTTAAATCCCTGGAGTGTGTAGCTCTAGTTGATTTGGTTTTCTTGAGGTGGAGCATGTCGAACAATTCCGGGTTGGACATGGCCTTGTATGTCAGGCAGAGATCATCTCTGAGTAAGCGGTAAGCAACTTAGTATAGCTGGAGTTTCTTTAGTCGAGCTGCATAGGGCAACTGTTTGAGGCCCACGATTCTCTTGGTGAGGTATTTTTGAGGTCGCTCCAGCTGTTGCAGGTGTCTGGTAAGGTACATCCCAAATGAGGCGTTGTACTCAATTATGGGCCTGGTAAGTGATGAGTAGAGGGGCACGATGACCTCTCTTGATCTAGATGTGAACCCTTTTGTGATTAGGTGGGCTATAGACAACATCTTTCTTACCACTTTGGCAATGTGATTGTCAAAGGAAAGGTTACTATCTACTTGGGTCCCCAGATCCCTGATTACTTCTTCCGTAATTAGTGGATTTCCTCCTATATGGTAGTTTGTGGGTTCTTTGTTTTTCCCAAAGGGGATGACTATACATTGTTTTGCATTTAGCTTGAGACCATGGTTCTGACACCAGGTATCAGTCTCCATAAGGCCTTTCTGGAGGATGCTTGTGTCAGCCAGAGAGTCGAATATGGCTCCCAGTTTGCAGTCATCTGCGAACTTGGTCAGCCACAGTCCTCCCGTGTTTGCTTGTTCCTTTGAGAAGTATATACCACACAAGAGTGGTCCAGGACTGATCCCTGTGGGATGCCACTTGTGACTGGTTTAGAGTCGGACATGGCGCCTGCAATTCTGACCATGTGAGTTCTATCCCTGAGGCAGTTTGCAACCCATCTTGTGATGCATGGTTGATCTTTAAGCTGGTGAGCTTATTTATGATACCTGAGTGGGGTATTGTGTCGAAGGCCTTAGCGAGGTCTAAGTAGGCCGTGTGGACTACCTTTCCCTCATCTAAGGCTTTGGTAACTGTTTTGAAGAAATCAACTAGGTTTAAGAGGCAAGATCTGCCCTTGACAAAGCCGAATTGAGTTGGGTCCAATGTTTGGAGGTTTCCAATGTCTTTGTTAATGAGGCCCATGATGATGCACTCCATAGTCTTGCAGACCAGGTTAGTCAGGCTTATAGGGTGATAGTTCCCGGGATCTGTTGTGGTGCCCCCTTTGTGGAGTGGGATCACCGTTGCTGTACACCATTCTTTGGGTACATAACCTGTGGTGAGGCTGAGTTGGAACAGTGAGTTCATGTGTGGGTTTAGTTCATTTTGGAGCTCGTGTAAGATGCAGCCCGGGATACCATCTGGTCCCATTGATGTTGTGTTTTTTACTTTAGAGAGAGCTGCTTTCACCTGTGAGTCTGTGATGTCTGGGGGACTGCATTCTTCTGGGATAGTCACAGGCCCTTTTGGAGGGGAAGGGGGGTGAAGTTTGCACTGAACCTGTCTGCCAGGATGTTGGCAATGTCTGTGGGTTCAGTGTATTTTGTGCCCTTATGCACCAGCTCAGAGCAGATCTGTGAGCTGCCACACAGATTTTTGATGTAGCTAAAGAATGCCTTGTGATTATCTTTTAAGTCTTTGGCGATTTTTCTTTCGAAGCCGGCCTTTGATGATTTTAAGAGGGATCAAAGTTTTTTGCTGGTACTGATCAAGGATAACTTCCCTTTATGGGATTTTGCCTTGTCATGTAATTGCTTCCTCCTTCTGTTGTATAGCTTGTTTATGCCCAGGGTCCACCAGACTGGCATCCTGTTCTTGGAGGAGTGAGTCTTTGTTTTACTTGGGATGACACGATCCATGCATTTCTGTAGGTGCGCATAGAGTGCCTTTGTAAAGGATTCTGCGGTTTGGGTACCATTTTCCATTTGCCCGGGGGCTTTAAAACATCCCACCTCGGTCTTGAGAAGTGTGAAGTTTGCTTTGGAGAAAATTTTCATAGTGGTTTCCTTTGCTGGGGGTGGTGTCAGGATGTGGATGTCCATTGTGATAAATTTGTGGTCTGATCTTACCAACGAGGGATTTACCTCTGGTGTAGAACATTCAGACTCCATGTTAGTGAAGACCAAGTCCACTATGTTGTCCCCTCTTGTGGGAGTGGTGACCAGTTGTTCCATGGCATTTGAGTTTATAAACTCCAGGAACCATTGGGCAAAAGAGTTGGGATTTGAGTAGTTTTCCCAGTCAATGTTTGGGTAATTGAAATCCCCCAATATCATTGTGTTTGGTGAGACCTTCATATTTTCCAGTGTTCTCAGGAATGTTGAGTGGGGTTCCTGAGACAAGGTGGGTGATCTGTAGCAGGCTATGAACTGGAAAGCAGTTTTGCCTACTGTTAGTTGCACGTGGATGGTTTCTGCTGCCTTGTGCAATGCCACTAACCTGGAGGTGTGGGTATCCTTGATGAAAGTGGATACTCCCCCACCTTTAGTGGTCTGGTCCGGGTTCTGGGGCCAAAAAGAATAGTATGAGTTGAATCCTGGTAGTGCTGGGGTGCTCTCTGGAACCTTGAACCAGGTTTCTGCTACTGCACAGATATTGATTTTCTCCATACTGAGGAGTGCCTCAAGTGATGCATCTTGAGGTTTAGACTTCTGGCATTGAGTAGCATTACCCTTAGTTTCTTGTTTCTGGTATTGTCTGTGGAGGTGGGTTTGACTTTTGTGCTTTGCCTAAAAAAGGCACTATGGGGGTGGCAAGAGCCTTAGCCAGTATTCAAAAGCCCAAAGGTGACAGGTGCAAGCTGTCCCTGGTGAAGCAATGTGGCTTGTCTAGCATGTCATCCCAGGCTGACAGACACTTGATCCCCTTTGAATGACACCAGTAGCTTAGCCAATTATTAAAATTGATCATTTTGTCTTTATACTGCGGCATCATTCTTGGTGAGGGCAATATGCTACTCAGGGTCAGGGTCATACCAGCCAGGGCTACATAATCAGAGAGCTCCTCTATGTCTCTTTTCATATAGTCCAGGGAGGTACGTCTCAGGTCATTCACACCAACGTGGACAATGACAGAATCATATTTGTACCCGCTGTGGAGTGACCTGAGTGCTTATGTTATTTGGCAGATCCTGGCTCCTGACAGGCAGCTTACAGTGACCTTCTCCTTGTTCTGTCTAGTGAGTGGGACATCACTGTGCCTGACTATAGAGTCTCTATTTACTAGTGTATTAGGTGTGTTATTTAGCCTTGGTGGCTGCGACTGTGTGGCACACTGACTTTGTGAGGTATGTGATATGTGTAAGTTATTGTGGGGTGGTTGCTTGGGTGTCTGCATTGGAGGTCTCTGCTGTTTTGGTAGATTTTTATTTAGAGCCTCCAAATATGTTTTTGTGAGTTTGTGTCATGTTTGCTGGTGCGTCTGGTATATGTGAGAATGGAGTTGTGGTGCGAGTGGTTTCCTTCTCCTCCTGACTGGGTGTCCCAGTCTTGGATTGAGAGAGCTGTGCCTCCAGTTTGGCTGTATAGTTGCATCTCTCACAGATATTTGAGTTTGATGGAAGAAAGAGAGGGTTGTCTGTGTACATAAGGCAATTGTAACATTGCCTCAAAATTCCCAGATTCACCAGCTGGACTGGAGAGTATACCTGAAACTGCGCTTTGGACATGCCTGGATAGTTTAAGGAGCTGGTTTATTGACTGATTGGGATGGACAAATAGGGGACCTACTACTACTGGATAGTATCAGATGGTGTAGTGCTAAAGTTTGTTAGTGTTTACTGAGAAGTTTGAGTAAGTGCTGGGCTGTAGAATGAAGGTTTTAGTGCTTACTTTGAGAGTTTAGTTAGTTCTAAGGGAAAAATTGAAGATCAGACTTTGTGGAGCCGGGAAATGTTTAAAACTGCTTAAACGGTGCTGCTCTACGGTACGCGATGTTGTGTGATGCTCAAAATTGTGAAAAACCGTGCTAAAGCAGGTTTTAAAGGAGGGGACTTGAAAGAGCTAGGAATTAGCCCAAAACAGCCAATAAACAACTAGTTTCTGGGCTGAGACCACTCCTCCAGGGACAGATAGGCTGCTCAAAGCTCCCGACTCTCACTGGTGAACAGAGAAGCTTCCTCCTATCCAAGTAAGGATATGGGCAACACAGGAACTTGTACTAAAGCCCAGAATTCAGCAAAACCTGAACTCAGGACAATTCTAGCTCAGAAAAGGCGGGAAACAAGGATATATTTTTTTCTTTTTTAAGACAGTAACAGATAACAGGAAAACACAGTAAATGCTTTGCACAGGTTAGCGCACTTGAGAGAGCAGCCTCAAACAGTTAAATTAAACAACAAAAACAACTTTAAAGTGCATGTAAGCAAAAATGCAATAACAAGCTTTTTGAAGTAGTACAGCAGTTACAAACTCGCTTTTCGGCGAGAAAATGCAGTCGCTAATATAAAGGCAGTAAAAGAATACTTAAATCAGGTAGCAGTCACTCTTTTTCGTCACTCTGCTGCTAGCACCACTCTGCAGGACCAGGAGGACCTTTTCTGATTTAGAAACAAGCGCAAAACCGCGCTAAAGCGGGTTTTAAAGCAGGGGACTTGAAAGAGCTAGGAATTAGCCCAAAACGGCCAATAAACAACTAGTTTCTGGGCTGAGACCACTCCTCCAGGGACAGATAGGCTGCTCAAAGCTCCCCACTCTCACTGGTGAACAGAGAAGCTTCCTCCTATCCAAGTAAGGATATGGGCAACACAGGAACTTGTACTAAAGCCCAGAATTCAGCAAAACCTGAACTCAGGACTATTCTAGCACAGAAAAGGTGGGAAACAATGATATATTTTTTTGTTTTTCTTTCTTTTTTAAGACAGTAACAGATAACAGGAAAACACAGTAAATGATTTGCACAGGCTAGCACACTTGAGTGGGCAGCCTCAAACAGTTAAAGTAAACAACAAAGACAACTTTAAAGTGCATGTAAGCAAAAATGCAATAACAAGCTTTTTGAAGTAGTACAGCAGTTACAAACTCGCTTTTCGGCGAGAAAATGCAGTCGCTAATATAAAGGCAGTAAAAGAATACTTAAATCAGGTAGCAGTCACTCTTTTTCGTCACTCTGCTGCTAGCACCACTCTGCAGGACCACGAGGCTTTAGCCTGTGCTATCCCTACTTTAAGCCTCCTGCCTCCTTATTTTACCCTTTAAGCTAATTTCCTCTCTCTGCTAATAATATTATTTAATATTGAAAACTTCAATTTCTGCACTTGTACCATGATTTTAAACAATTCTTCAGTTATTATCAATTTACGTAATGTTATCTCCAAATTGTTCTATGTGTTATTATTTTATTTAATGTGCTACCTCTACCTTATATACTCTGTATTGTTTATATATAATTTTTCTTTGTATGAAATTATATGTGGAGCTTTTCTCCCCAGGCCTCCACTGAAAATGGGCTCATTTCAGGCCCAGATGACTTTCCTGGTAAACAAATGCAATAAATAAATAAATAACCACATTTTTGCTGGCATCCCTTATAAAGGTTGTCTCACTGAATCTTTATGTTTCTGCCCTTGACTTGCAACCTGATAGTTTATTTGTACCATCCATTGAGTCATTTTCCAGAAGTTGGTAGAGTGCCTCTGATGCATTGATCTTGGCTATTGTAACTCTTCTCTTAGCATCTTTGTTAGCCAGCCAATAATCCTTTCTAGCCTGGTCTGTCTTTTCTATCTTCCACTTTTCCTGCGCTCCTTTCTTTTTCTTTTTTTTTCTTTCATTCATTCTTTCTTTCTTTCTTTCTTTCTTTCTTTCTTTCTTTGACTTCCTGGACTTCTGCATTCCACCACCAGCTTTTCTGATGTACCTTATTTCTATACCTGACTCAATCACATATCTGTTCTGTAGGCCTTAAACATGCTGTTTTGAGGCGCTGTCATTCTTCTTCAACTCATCCTATTTCCTCTTCTTTTTAAAGTTCTAGAGCCATTAGTAATTCCTTGAACAGTTGTGCTTTCTCTCCAGTCAACTTCCAGGTCTCCAGCCTGATCTCTGTTTACCTTAGAGCCTTCTCTGACCATTGCTTGCAGCTGATTGTGGCCACCAGTGGTTTATTCTGTGGGCTGATTGTTTCACTGGGCATGACTTTGTAATCACTGATTCTACCCCAGAAAAGTGCTCTTTCTTTACTAAGAGGAAGTCTACCTGAGTTGCATGTTGGCCACTTTTGTATGTGATCTTTTGACTGTTTGTCTTTCTGAACCATGTGTTGGCTACCATCAAGCCATTTGCCATACAGAAGTCTAGACTGGCACATACTTCTTTATTCCTGTTCACCATCCATGTGGTCTCAGGCAGTCCTTACATCTGTCTGTCTGTCCTGATTTGTACATGCAGGTCACCTGTTACCAACGCTAGTTTATGTTGTCCTGCATTATCTAGCAGGTCCTGCAATTGCAGTATGAATGCACTCTTTTTCTCACTATCATAACCCTGCTGTGGGCCATAAACTGAGATTATGAATACTGTTCTAACATTACACTTGAGTCTGACTGCAACTAATTCTGATGACATCAATCACTGTCTTCTGAAGTCTCTCCCTCACCACAATTCCCACACCATTACTAGCCTGTCCTCCTGAGTAGTAGACTCTGGATCCCAAGCCAAGTGGCTTTGCTGCACTGCCCTTCCATCTTGTCTCCTGGTTACAGAGGATGTCAAGCCTCCTCCTTGCCATCATATCATCTACTTCAAAACCTCATCCTGTCAGTGTACCTACACTGAGTGTAGCAATTCTTAGTTCATGTTTGGCAGGATGATTGGTTTTACATCCAGCTTTCACTCAACACAGCTATCTCAGGTAACCCAAGCTGGGCTGCTGGATACTGGTCAGCCAATAGCTTACTGACCCAGGGCTACTGGGCTTTATGGCAGGCACAAACTGGCCAGTAAGGGCACATACACCCCTCCCATAGATAACGTGGGTCCTTGGTGTAGATCAGAGTAGGCTGAGTCCTAAACCCACTTTTCACCAGTAAATACCCATGCTCATTTTGGCAATGTTAGCTAACATGACAGAATCATCTAGGGTCATATTTTGCACCCTCGAGTGTCTAGCCCTGCCACGACATACAGTCTGTGATCCGTATTCTCCTATCTTTGAGGATACTGTGCACCACAGTAGATGCCCAAAATGGTTGGTCTGTTCAACTCTCCCCCTATAGAGCACCATTGAGAATAACCCTACAGAGACACAGAGAAAAGATGCAATCTATAAACAGGCATTGTTTAGAAGTCAGGATCAAACCTTGCACCTTGTGCATGGGAGGAAAGACTTTAACAATTATGCAATCTGGTCTCCTGATTCACAGAATATTTCAATCTAGTAGATAGGTATCTCGATTGATGAGACTGGGTGTTGCCCGAGTTCTACTGAAGAGGATTATGTATATTGGTTAAATAAGTGTGATGTGTGCTAAACTGCTTTTATGTTTCTCACTTTTATATGTTGTGTTTTACATGGCTTTCTCTGCTGTGTTAATGTTTGCTGCATGGTTTTAACATAAATATACACATCGCCTTTTTGCCGTCCTTGTCATCGTACATTTTGTAAACACTGGCTTTAACTAATGTATTGCATTACCTGGTTGTTGCCCACATAACATTTCTGGGTCCTATGACTGTGCTTTACACCACACTATGTTAGTAGTACAGCACTGTATATTACTGAGGGGGTACTAGTGCCTCTATATTTATTGAGCTAGTTCTGTTCCACACATTCTGAAAGGGTCATTTTATTTTAGTATTATTTGTTGGGTGTCCTAGTTGTCTTTTCTTCAGTTAGAGACTTTGGTTTGTGTATTTTACTCTGTTTACATTTATTTATTTACTTACTTATTTACCATTTGTTACAAGGAAAGTCCAAATGAGACAAAGCCCATTTTCAGTGGAGGCCAGGGGAGAAAAGCCCAAGGCGCATGTCCTTAGAATCTGCGAGGAAACCAGAGTACCCAGTAGAACCCCACGTCAATGCAGGGAGAACATGCACACTCTGCACAGGAGGAACCCCAGCCAAGAATCAAACCAGAGAACCTCTTGCTGTGAGGTAACAATGCTAACCAGTGCACCACCCATTACTTCATTATTGTGCACAGCAACAGTTATCCCACTCCACAAAGGGGGAGCCACCACTGATCCCGGGAACTATCGATCTATTAGCCTGATGAGCCTGGTCTGCAAGGTCATGGAACGTATCATCATGGAACACATAAACAAAGACATTGGTAACCTCCAAACTCTGGATCCCACCCAGCTCAGGTTTGTGAAAGGCAGATCATGCCTCCTGAACCTGATTGACTTCTTTGAGGTAGTCACCAAAGCCGTGGATGAGGGTAAGGTGGTTCACACAGCCTATCTTGACTTCGCCAAGGCTTTCAACACCATCCCCCGTTCTAGAATTATAGCTAAGCTCACTAAACTAGGTACAAATCCTTATGTCACAAGATGGGTTGCCATCTGGCTCACTGACAGAACCCACACTGCAAAAGTTGCAGACTCCAAATCTGACCTCAAAGCAGTGACAAGTGGAGTACCACAGGGTTCCATTCTGGGACCTCTCCTGTTTGGTATCTACTTCTCTGAAGTACAGGCTAACACAGAAGTCCTCTGGCTAATGAAGTTCACAGATGAGTGCAAACTAGGAGCCATAGTCAAGTCCCCAAATGATGTGGACATCCTACAGAAGGGCCTCAATGAGACAGATGCCTGGTGTCAGAGCCATGGACTCAAGCTCAATGCCAAAAAGTGCAGTATCATCCCCTTTGGTAAAAACTCTGTACCCATGAACTACCACATAGGCAGCAATCTACTTAACACTGAATGTGTGATAAGATACCTTGGGACCCAGGTGGACAGTAGTCTCTCCTTTGATAGTCACATCACCACAGCAGTCAGGAAGTCCTATGTGGCACACCTCATCATAAAAGGGTTCTCATCCAGGAAAAAAGAGGTCATTGTTCCCCTCTACTCATCACTCATTAGACCCATTATAGAGTACAACCCCCCTTTTGGAAATTACCTCACAAGACATCTGCAGCAGCTGGAATGGCCACAGAAGTACCTCACAAATAGGATTACTGGCCTCAAACAAATGCCTTACACTAACCACCTCAAAAAACTCCAGCTTTACTCCGTAGCATATTGACTACTCCGAGGTGATCTCTGCCTAACATATAAAGCTATGCCAAACCCAGAGCTGTTGGACATGCTACACCTAAAGAAATCCCAATCCCTCTGAGCAACACGCTCTAGGGACCTAAACCTTGTCACCACTATAAACAGAACATGCTGGAGGGATAGATTCCTGTCCCAGAGACTTCCTATACTCTGGAACAAGCTACCCATCTATGTCAAGCAAAGTTCTTCATTAGCACTCTTCAAGAAAAATCTTGATGAGTGGATGGGAAATAGGAAATACACCCTGGGGATCACTTCTGTGTCTCTGCTGGACAGTGGCACAGGAAAATAACTTTCTTGGGTGGCATAAGCTATTGAACCTTGCTGGCTAGGCTTATGTAGTCCCTTGGGCCAATAGCCTAGTACCTACCTATGAACCTATGAACCTATGAACCTATATGTATTTGCACAACATTCCTATATATAAATATATATACATATATATATATATATATATATATATATATATATATATATATATATATATATATATGGATCTACCTTAGTAGATCAACAAGTTAAATAAGCGAAAACGAATTCACAGACGCCAGAAGATCGCAAGTCACTTCACCAACGCCAGAAGATCGACAGTGCACAAACACGACATCGCATACACCCGACACATCATACCAACAAACAAAACAAATCCCCTATCCAAAAACAACACACACAACACAAGCACACCAAAATCCTTACAAACACTAACCCATACATACACAACTATCTACAACCCTAACCCAAACCCTTACCCTAAGGTCCGTCACTATCGCACACTCACCTAACCCGCGCCCTAACCCTAACTCACTTATCCCACCCCTACCCCTACAGACCACCAACATCGCACACTTACCTTACTCGCATCCTAACCCTAACTCACTTATCCCACCCCTACCCCTACAGACCACCAACATCACACACTTACCTTACTCGCACCCTAACCCTAACTCACTTATCCCACCCCTACCCCTACACACCGTCAACATCGCACACTTACCTTACTCGCACCCTATCGTCCATCACTACCGCATACTTACACATCCTTTCCCCATCGCAGTGTTATCAGCATCGGTTTCTTCCTCCGTCGGTCTTCTGCCTTGTCGATCTTCTGGCGTCGGTGAAGTGACTTGCGATCTTCTGGCGTATAGATATATATATATATATATATATATATATATATATATATATATATATCAAACCACCAAAGAAGCCAAGGAAATGCACCAACAATCCTTTATTTGAGCTCTTTCATCTCCTAGTAGAAAACTTCATCAGAAGATTTTTTGATGAAGTTTTCTACCAGGAGACGAAAGCACTCAAATAAAGGATTGTTGGTGCATTTCCTTGGCTTCTTTGGTGGTCATTAGTTCGAGTGTTTTTGCAACATGTCTTTATATAAATATATATATATATATATATATATATATATATATACACACACACACACACACACACACACACACACACACACACACACACACAGAGAGTTTTTGAAGTTTTGAAATTTCAATAAAACAACATAGATATATATATATATATATATATATATATATATATATATATATATATATATATATATACAGTTATGTTTCAAAGGTCATATGGTCGGGACATATGATCGAAGTTTTGAAACTTCAAACATTTTGAATGGAGATTGCGGTACAGAGTGGAATGGGAAATGTACCCTTTTCCACAATGTAGTGCAATATTGGAGTTGGTATTTTTAATTAGCAGGGTGTGTGTGTGGGGGGGGGGGTAAATGGTGACTTGCCTCCCTGCAAAACATTTCAAATAATTTTGTTTTAATTTTCAAAGTTCCAAACGTTTGGTCATATGGTCTTGACTATGGATAATCTGACGTGTGTGTGTGTGTGTGTGTGTGTGTGTGTGTGTGTGTGTGTGTGTGTGTGTGTGTGTGTGTGTGTGTGTCTATATATATTATATATATATATATATATATATATATATATATATATATATATATATATATATATATATATATATATATATATATATATATATATATATATATGTCTCTTGTGAGTCACACAGAAATTAGAACAGGTCAATTAAGTTAATTAACTGTGAGCTGAGGGTGGGGTTATGAAGTAATACTTCTATTTAAGGGTAAAATAAAGCATTTCAAGGCTTTACTGTAATGTTCATTCAGACTCTACTACAGCTTGCAGTGAGGGAAAAGTTAGCTTGTTTTTGCTTTCTTGTATTTTGTATTGCTTCATTGCCTTCTTCTATTTTGTATAATGTGTTTTATTTTCTTAATACTGTGTTTTGCCAGTATTCTGCACTTTATTGCGTATTTAAACTAGGAAAGAGGCCATAGCTGTTCTCTTGCGCATCACATAGTAGTTTGAGCAGGTCAGTTAAGGTTAATTACCTGTGCACTGAAGATGGACTTAAGAACTAAACCTTCTGTTTAAGGGACAAACTAGAACATTTCAAGGCTTTACTGGAACAGTTCACTAAGACTCTGCCACAGCTTGCTCTGAGGGAAGGTTTAGCTTGTTTTTTTACTTTCTTTTACTTGTACTGCTTCATTGCCTTCTTCCATTTTGTATGTGATTTATTTTCTTTACACTGTTTTAACTGCATATTTAAACTAGGAAGGAGACCTCACTTTTTTCTGTTGTGAGTCACACAGAAATTAGAACAGGTCAAATAAGGTTAATTACCAGTGAACTGAGGGTGGCCCTAGGGACTCAACCTTCTGTTTAAGAGGTAAAACAAAACTTCAGTGCTTTACTAGAAAAACTCATTCAAATTCTGACAAAGCTTGATATGAGGAAAATGCTTGTTTTGTTTTGCTTTCATGCATTTTGCACTGCTTCATTCATTTGTATACCTTTATCTTCTGTTAAAATACTACTTCATAAAAGGAGTGCAACAGATTTCACTTCAGACATTGATGTATATTGTATATGGTGATTTGCTTTCTTTACACTGTGTTTTACTTGTATCCTTCTTTCAGCTGGATGCTTAAACTAGGAAGGAGACCATAGCTGGGTTGTCTCTGGTGAGCCATACAGAAATTAGATCAGGTTAGTCAAGCACAATTTCCTGTGAACTGAGGGTGGAGTTAGAAACTAAACCTTTATTGAAGGGTGTAAAAAAGTGAAGGTTTTAGATGAAAAGCTCAATCAGGTCAGTTTATTTTTTATTTTGTTTTAATTTTAATGTATTTTGTATTGCTTAGTTGCCTTCTTTTGTTTATCATGTGACTTACATTCTCTACACTGTGGGTTATTTTTATTCTGCTTTTATTTGTATATTTAAGCTAGGAAATTTGATGTATTTTGTATTGTTTAATTGCCTTCTGTATTTTATATTTTGACTTATTTTCTTGACACTGTTGTTTAGTTGTATTCTGCTTCTAATTGTATATTTAAACTGGGAAATAGATCACAGCTGTGTCTTTTATGAGTCAGACATTCATTAGTTTAATCTGTGCATTATACCCATTGAGAAAAGTAGCCTTTCAGGCATTTTATGACCTGACTGCTGCTGTTACTCTAGAAAGCACATCACTAATGCAAGGCTTTTAAAACATTAGTTAACAGAGTTTTTTTTGTTTCTTTCATTTCATATTTTCTTCTGTGTGATTGTGAATCCTGGCCATCTACAACAATTTTATGACATGGCTTCTACCTATAGAAAGCATTTGAGTCAGGCAAACAAAAGCGTAAAACATATTTCTCTTTAATGTTTTACTGTATTCTGATTTTGAATACTAGCCTGGTATAGTGACTTTCTGACCTGCTAGTAATTCCATAGAAAGCAAGTATGTGACAGAAGGTTGGAACATTAGTAGACACACCCTTCTGTCCCTTTTTCGGCTTCTAGTTTGATATGTGCTGATTTCTGAATACTACTACACAAATGCACTATTTTTTGAGTGGGCTGCTTGTACATCTGTAGAAGCATGAATGATGCAAAATTTAAAAATTAGTATACACTGATGTTCCATGTCCCTGGCATAGCTTTCTTTATTTTAAATATGAACCAGGAGCTGGGGGCACAATGCAGTATAAGTCAGAGAGGAACAAAAATCCAAAGATTAGTTTATCCTGGGAATTGAATATAGACTGGAATTTTGGATTTACATAATATTTAGAAGTAAAATGACAATGTGGGTGGGAATGAAAGTGATATGTTGAAGTGGGCGTGACTTCTTTTTTTTTTTTTTAAATATTTTTATTCATTTCCAAAAACAAGAAAACATGAATGCAGGTTATTTATGACAATGAAGTATTTACAAATTATTTAAAAAGGTAGGCTAAAACCTCTAAACAGATATCAAACATTAAAACCAAAATAAAGTATTTACAAGGGTGTCTATTGTTGACATATAATTGACTTTCTATACAATTGTTTCCTGATTATAATCTGCTGCAGTCATTATTCTCCAGTATTTCAGTTACTTTTTGCCATGCTACATATAATGATGAAGTTCTTTCAGTTCTTCCTTTAATAGTGTTCATTTCCAATTGCGATACTGCTGACACCATATTCATGAATTGCTTAAAAGTTGGAGAAGCTTTGGATTTCCAGTTTGATGTAATGTTCTTCCTTGCAATAGCTAGGAGAGTCCATAAGATTACATATTTTGTTCCTGGCACACAGTCGGGTACAGGTGCATTAAACAAAATAATAGATTTGGAAATCTGGAATTTATCATTGAATACCATTTGCAGAAAATAATTTATTTTATCCCAATATGGTTTAATCAAATGGCATTCGTAGAACATATGTTGCCAGTCTGCTTTTATTGATAAATCACATCTCCAGCAGCCAATATTTTTCTTAAACATAAGTTCCATTTTATGAGGAGTTACATAAGATCTGTGTATGAATTGCCATGTAAAAAGTCTCCAATGTAATGAAAGTGATGTCTGCTTTGGAGAGAGAAGAATTAGTTTTTTATCTCTGTCATTTGGCACATGTCCATTAACTGATCTATAATAATTCCATATTTTGTCATTATTATGCATTTTTATTTTTTGTTTATTTTATAAATAGATGATAAGTATCCCTTTCCAGTAATGGGTTGATTCATTAGTAATATTATATGTTCTATAAGGTTAGGAACATTTTGTCTTATTGATGGTTGCATTGTTTCTTGTTTGCTTAATATATACTGTCTTAATTCTTGTACATGTAACCACGAACTATCTTCCATATTTAATTTCTGTTTAATCTAGTCTATTGTCAGAGGTTTTCCAGAGTTTAGTAATTGATGCCGATATATTAATCCCTTTTCTTTAAGCTGGGGATAGTCTGTTCTCCAACTGTACTGCACCCATCTGGAACCAACTTCCAAGTGAACTTATGTCTACTACGTCTTTACCTACTTTCAAGAAGCATATAAAATCATGACTTTATTCCCAGTGGGTCTGCCCTTGTTCTAACCCTGACTAATCCTTTTTTGTTCCATGCCTTTTCCTTTCTCCTTCTAGCAATAACAAGATATTCTCTTACTGTTTCTTTACTTCTCTTTTAATCTTGGATTCTCAATACCACTATGATGGATGGATGTTTAAAAGAAGAATCTAATGTACTTTTTCCTGTTGATGCTACTAGTAGTTTTAGACTTTTATGAAAATTTTATATACTACAGTCTGTCTGTTAAATACATGCTCTGTACAACTATGTTTGTAAAATTATGTCTTACTGTGGAGCTTTTCTCTCCGGGCCTCTACTGAAAATGGACATTAATCCAGCTAGACTAGCCCGGTCAACAAATGTAAAATAAATAAAATAAAAATAAAATGTTGACTACTTCCATATTAAATGTTATTATATTACCTTGTGTGTATGCTACAGGATATAAAAGAAATGACCATGCTTTAATATCAGGATTGCTATTAATAAGATTTTGGAAAATTTTTAATGTATAAGTAATGTATTTGGAACTTATATTTTTATTCTTATGTATCATCATATATTCCTTCATCAGCCATAGAAAATTGTTTGGTATACAATCTGTATACTTATTTGCTACTACAAATCCTGATTTTAACCAGATTCTCTCATGAACTAGCTTCTATTTTGATGTATATTTTGTATTTAGCCATAATGATATTGTTTTAATAATGGATGAATGCAAATATATTTCTATGTCTGGTAAACCTATGCCACCTATATCCCAATCATCTAGATGATACTTCATAGCTATCCTTGGTTTTTTGGATACCATAGGAATCTTACCATTAAATCATTTAATTGTTTTAGGTGCGATTTAGCTGGTGGCAAAGAACAAGCTTGTATGACATAAAGAATTTTTGGAAATATGATCATTTTAATTGTATAAAGCCTTTCTTCCATTGAAAAGAAGAATTTATTCCATCTTTGTATTAGATTTTTAGTATTATTTAAGGTCTCTTTATAATTTGTTTCAATTGTAGTATCTAGGTTGTTAGTTATTATAATTCCCAAGTATTTAATTATATTATCGGTAGAGATATATTTATGGTATTTTTTATTTAGATCTTTTTTATTAGCATTTATAAGCAATACATTTGTTTTGTTCTCATTAAATTTAAGACTTGAAAAGTTTTGAAAGTTTTGAATTGAGTCCCATAATGCTTTTAAACTGCTATTATTATTTTTTAAGGTAATTAAAATATCATCAGCAAAAAGTTGAATTTTAAGTTCTAGGCTGTTGTCTAGTTGTATTCCTTCAATATTTTTATCCATACGTATATTATTTGCTAAGGGTTCAATGACTAGCGCAAACAGTAACGGAGAAAAAGGGCAGCCTTGTTTTGTGCCCTTACTTATTTTAATAGATTTAGACAGACAAGATCCCAGTTTTATATAAGCCAATGATTTTTCATATAATGATTTTATTAACAAAGTGAAGTTGTTTGAGAAGCCATATTCTTCTAAAACTAACCACAGATAATCCCAGTTCACTGAATCAAATGCACTATTTATGTCTAAGCTAATAACATTCATTTTGTTTTTTGTGACATTTATATAATCAATTAAGGAAAGAATTCTTTTAATGTTGTCATAAGTGTTCCTATCTTTTATAAAACCTGTTTGATCCTCCTCTATCAAAAGTGGTAGTAATTGTTTTATTCGAGCAGCATGTATTGCCATGAAAATTTTATAATCTATATTAAGAAGTGAAATTGGTCTGTATGATGAACATTCACTGGGATCTTTATTTTGTTTCAGAATTGGTGATATTAATGTGTACTTCCAAGAAGGAGGAATGTCTTTACCATTTTTAACTGATGTAAAGACATTCAATAACAACAGCAAAGCCTCATTTGATAGTAATTTAAACATTTCTGGGGTGATATTATCTATACTGGAGCTTTGTTTAATTTTAGCTTATTTACTTCAGCTTTAAGTTCTGTCATTGTTATTTGTTTATCTATTAGTTGTACCTGCTCCTCTAATAACCTAACTTTAACATTGTTTTTGAGAAAAGCTTTCAATGCTGAATGTGTTTCTGTTTTCTCATTTTGCTTATTAAGTTTATGAAAAAATAGCCTAAAAGCTTCTAGTATTCCTTCTAAATCAGATATTTTCTTTTTGGTTTCTATATTATGTATTTCCTTGATTTGATTTGTTTTAATAATCTTTTTAGTCCTATTTGCTATTCTTCATTGGTTTTTAGGGTTCATAGAATAGTAACATAGTTTAATTTTTTCTAAGTTGATCATTGTTTTGTGGTGTAGCGTCTCTGAGTATTTTTTATTAGTATCTTCTAGTTCTTTTATTAAGTTGGTGTTTCCATTTTGAATATCAAGCTTTAAATTATCTACTTTTGACTGTAATTCCATTAATTCCTTATTCCACTGTTTTTGTTTATTTTTATACCATCCCACCGCTCTTCCATATAGGTATGCTTTCAATGCATCCCATATATATATTTCAGATACATCTTTTGTAAAATTGATATCTAGGAATGTTTGTGTCTCTTTAATATAAAATTCCTTAAAATCTTTGAGATTTGTTGTGTAAGATGGTATTCTTGTTACTGATATCCTTCTCTTGAAACATAAGTCTATCTCAAACGTTATAGTGTTATGGTCCGAAAATGGACATGAAATTGTCTTGACTTTATTTAATTTAGAGGTTAAATCCTTTGTTATGTACACTCTATCTATTCTAGAGTATGTATTATGTCTATGGGAAAAATGTGTAAAGAATAGCGAATCTGGGATAGCATACTCATTTATGTCAACTATATTAAAAGTTTCAACAAACTCAGATAACAACTTTGTTAAAGGTGATCTCTTACATGTAGTTTTAGTATTTATGTCAGTTTCTTTTATAATGCAATTGAAATCTCCAGCTATGATTAAATTGCCTTTGGTATATTGTGCAATGTCTTCTAAGTGTTGTTTGGCCACTCTAACACCTAGTCCTGGTATCCAATAAATATTCAGTAATGTATATATCATTTCATTGATAGATATTGTCACTAAACAAAACATTCCTGAGTTGTCATGTAACGTGTTTATGATTTTAGGCATTAAAGTAGTGTTTTTCTACAAAATTGCTACTCCCCTTCGCTTCTGATTATAGGTGGAACTTACTAGTATTGTATAATTTTTATTGTTTATTTATGTCTTCCTGTGTAAGGTGTGTTTCCTGTAAAAATACTAGTTGTGCTTCACATAGCTTTAAATATCTATAAAGACTTCCCCTTTTGCAGCTATTATTTAAACCATTTACATTAAGAGATATACATTTTGCAATTGGATTTATATTAGCTTTGCTTTTATCCATATTCATATACTCGTAACAATGTGTAGATGTGTGTACATGAAGAGAATGACTTGTTCTTTCTTCTTCCAACAGTATTATAATAGATTATAGACACCCAATAAAAGTAAATTGCAAGATCATAACTGAGAACAATATAAGATAAACAACCACCAAACCCCTCCATGAGAAAAAACATCTCATCCTTGAATGATCTAATCATTCAAGCGATCTCTCTAAGTCTGCATTTCAGCATCTTCCCCGGCCCCACCATATGGTAGTTTTATAATGAAAAGTATCTTATATATCTTTTAAGTATACATGTATCTGTCTTTACAGATTACTTAAATACAGTCGTTATCTATTTTTAATATTTTATAAAACACTAAGACAACACAGCTATACATAGATTTAATACTTAACTATTTGGTTTTGTTTAAATTGTAAAGGAAAATCTTTTATTTTAATATATCTTTTGTGTAGCAATAACGGTTATGTATCTTAAAAATAATATGCTTGCTGTCTATCCCCTTATAGTGTGAGTGGCATTCATAGGTATCAAATTTATGTAATGGTCTACCTATATATATATATATATATATATATATATATATATATATATATATATATATATACATATATATATATATATATATATATATATATATATATATATATATATATATATATATATATATATATATATATATATACACATGCATACATACACATACACACACACATATATATATATATATATACACACATACATACATACACACATATATGCATACATACATAAAAAAAAATGTTAAGCATTATATGCATCAGTTAACCATGCCACAAGTTGATTAAATCAGAAAGTATCCATAACAATGAATATAACGTTACATTTGTATTGTCATTTATCAGTAATCTTATAGTTTTCTTTTAATTCAAAAAGTCATATTTTAGTGGTATGAATGCTACTAATTTGTTTTTGACATTGGTATTATATAGTTTAAGACTATATTTCTTAGCAATTCCTATATATTTATTAGTGCCACTGGCATATTTCATCGCTAGTGTACCACATATGTCATATGTCAAATAGCAACTCCTACTCCTTATGATATTACAGGATTTATCTGCAGCATTATAACTGTAAAGTTGGAAAATATGAGAAGCAAAGTAGGCTTTAAATATGCTATAACACAGTTGTTTGGTACTTATTACTGTCAACTCTTCTACATACACAGGAAAAGATAACCTTATATGACCATCAACCATTTTCCTTCATTTTTCTCTTCATCCTTCTATTCTCCATTTTTAATAAATATTTGTTTCTATTGTGGCTTCTTTGAATTTAGTGAGGGTACTCCATATCATATTATAGATAATATACAACGTTCAAACAGAGAACATGCCCAATATAGAGACATATTCTCAACTCAAGTGGTCCACACCATATATTTATAACACTGCAGTCAGAAATATACTAATGAATATGCAGTAACTAGCAGCTTTGCAGCATGTGTGTGTCTCTAACAAGTACATACCTATAGGATATTAAAAAGAATAGATTGCACGCTCTTGTTTCATAATTAACAAATGCACACAGCCTGGTATTTACTTTCATAGACAGAAATTAGACCTGTTACTTATATGCATATTAGGTACCAACATCAATATGTTAGTAAATGCCTATGCTATTCAAATCATATTTTAATGCTGATTGATATGAGATGTAGCTGGCAATGGCTTTAGCGTTTGTGATGTTATATAATATATATTCAGTATTATAAGTAAAAGTATGTTGCATGTCTATTTGCAATCTAAGGTTCAAGGCTGATCAATTTAGACATACAAGACAATCTCTTTAGCCTTGGTTATATAATGGGAGTTACTGTGTCTCTACACAACCATTCATTTTCATTGAGGATGTTCAATATTAATATAACTTGCCTTTAATAAAAGCTTACTTACAATTCAGCAGTTCTTTCCTATATATATATAAAACAATATCATAAGCAAGACTGAGATTTTTTCTTGCTCATTACTGCTTAATGATTGTACTACTTGAACAATTTAATATTTACAGAGTATCTTGATAATTAAACAGCAACCCCTTTTTACCCTTAAAATGCCTAATAACACATAGCAACATTCATGAACCTTAATTGACTTACTATCCTTAAGGTTGAGTACACTAGCTGCAGTGTGTTTACAAATATGTTATATAGTTCCAGTCAAGGACTTAAATATATTAAATTTTTATAAAATTAAGTTAAATTATAGTAATTTACGTGGGTGATCTTATCAGAAAAGATTATAGTAAAGTCTGTATGTGTTAACTATTCATACAGTTTCTTCCAAGTGATATACTTCTTTTTAAGCTTTGTGTGCTGTTTATGTGTACAATTCAAAATGAATAACAAATATTACAATATAATAAAACGTCATGTATGTGTTGATACCTTCTAAATTCATTAGGTACTTCAGTGTACTTTTAATATTTGTTAAAACTGTAAAAGCACTTTGCCATCTCATAAATCGTGTGCTGGTTACTTTAAGTAGCTTAGGAGCTGACACCACACCCATACTGTCTTGTTTTAGTGCTGACATCACTCATGATTGTTTACTTTCATTTTGTGCTGTTAGAAGGTTTAACACACTGTAATGGATTCTAACTGAAGAACCTTCATTTAGGGGTGGTAAAATTAGAGTTCCCAGCTCGTGACCATGGCGGGAAGACAAAAACAAAGTAAGTGAAGTTTTTAGGGCTTTTTTTAAACTGAACACCAGCTCATTAAACTTCTATTAGTTTTCTTAACATTAAGGACAGATATACAAGCCAAACAGTTGTTTGTTAGTCAAAAAGGCACTTTTAGCATCAAAGAATAGATAATTACTTTTTCAAGGCACTTTTTGACAGTTATTACTATCAGTTTTTATATATTATTATGTGTATTAAATACATCAGTTTAGATATTTCATGCAGCTTAGTGTAAATAATATAAAAAGGAATCACGCTCATTTAAACACGCCACATTAATATGTCAGTGTAAATACATCATATTCTATACTAGCAGTAAAAGGCAGGTAATTTATAAATGAACTATCTAAGCATCATTTAGAGTTAGAAAAATCATGACTGTAAGTATTTACACTGTAATAGAGAAAGATATGTTACCTTGCTTTCTTTAGGGTTGTTTCCTTTAGTTATAAAATGTCCTGCTTATCTTGTATTTATATTGTTTCAAAGACTGGCACATGTGTAAAGCATGAATGCTTTCAATGAACTTTTTTGCCTTACAGAGCAAATAGAAGACAATAATGTTTGTGTTTTTCATATGTCTTTTATCGTTTCTTCTTCTTCTCCTTGTCAGCAGTGCTCCATTCATTTTTTTCTAAGTGACGCTTAACCCCAAATTGGGAGAAATCCATTTCTTCCACATTATCCAAGGTTTTATTAGCTGAAAAATAAGAAACTGTTGCTTGCAGAGTGTCAAAAGTTTTAGGACCTTCAGTAAAAAATATTTTTATTCTTGCAGGGAACAGCAAGTGGACTTTAAGTTGTCTTTTTTTCAATTCATTTATCAGAGGGAGACATTCTTTTCTTGCAGTTATAACTCCAGCAGAATAATCATTATCAAATCTGATTATCTGAAAATAGTAAACAAGAAACTAGGTTCCCTCTATAGAATAAAACCCTTTCTTACACCTCCAGCCAGGGTTACTATTGCTCGTACCCACCTCATCTCTACCTTGCTCTATGCCTCCCCTATCTATACCAAAATATGTAGAAGTAATGTGAGTAAACTTACATCCTCCTACAACAATATTGCCAGATTTGCAGCTGGGTCCTCCTATAGAACTCATCACTGTATCAATCTGAATCAGTTAGGATGGTTAGAGCTGCCAAATTTAATACTTTTCAATCAATTAATAGTAGCTCATAAGATCCTTTATTTACCTCAAAATACACCCATACTTACATCCCTAGTCATCCCCTATAATAACCTCAAGACCTTACGCTCAGCTAATAACCTACTTGTACAAATATCAAAATCCAACAACTTAGCTGGTGACACCTTGTTCTCCAATACAGTAGGTAAAGCCTGGAACATCCTCCCAAGCCAGCTAACCTCAATATCCTCTGTCAGCTTATTTAAAAGCAAGCTTAAACCCTACCTCAAATCACACTGGCTATGCCCCTGTGTTAACCCAGACTAAGTACCTAACTATTAACTAGACTCCCACAATTCCTAGCCTATCATGATCTTGTGTTGTCTCACTAATTTTTAGTGAGCTTAACCTTCCTTAGGATTTTTTCTCATGTAAATAAGTATATACAGTGAAATGATCAAACACCTTCATATAGTATCACAACCTATGTGTTAAATGACACTAGAAATCCATCCTTGTTTGCTGTTCTTCTATACTCTATCTATTGATCTCTAGTATTTTTCTTTCTTAGGTTTTTGTGAGACCTCAGCATCTCTTATCATAAATTACTAGGTGTATCTAATTTTATAATATGTTATAAAGATTTGTACTACACCATTTCTAATACAAATGTATTAGTCTTATTCATCTATTCTTAGATAAATTTTTCCTTTTTCCTACTGAAATATAAAATATATAATCTTAGGCTTGTACTATAATTGTTAAAACTTATGTACCAAATTATACTGTTATTGTCTTTGTCTTGACCTTTTATGTTGTTGTAATTTGTGGAGCTTTTCTCCCCGGGCCTCCACTGAAAATGGACATATATCCAGCTGGACTAGCCCGGTCAACAAATGTAAAATAAAAAATAAAATAAAAATGTTGCCTTTGTATTTAACTGGAGAAGTTGACCATGCTGTTTTTAAAATAAGTTCCTTGTCCTGTGATGAAAAAAACTTTACTATTATTGATCTCGGGTGATTTTTTGATTTGATGGTTGATGAAGCAGCTCTTAAGGATCTGTGGGCTCTTTCAATTCTATAAGAAAGAGCTTCAGGCAATTTTAAAACTTCTGGGTAACCAGGTAGTAAGGAAAGTCACCATGTTATCTCCCTCTGTTTTCTCTGGTAGCCCATAGATGCAAAGGTTATTTCATCTGGACCTGTTCTCTAGATCCTCTATTTTATTTTGTAATGAAGCATTTTGTTGTGATAAAAAATGTAGCTGAAGATCTTGTTCTGAGAGTCTGCCCTCAGTATCATTTAAGGATCTGTCTATGTCAGCTATTTGAGACTTCTGTTGCGTCATTATTTCTTGTAGTTGCTGTATTTGTTTTGTAGATCTCTCCTCAAAAGTGTCCAGTTTGGTATTCATTTTGTCAAATTTCACTGACAAGTCTTGTATAGCATTTAATAAAGACTGTAGCTCCTTTTTCATCATCTGGTCCTGTGTGGTATGCTTAGAAAAGCTCATTTTCAGTAGATTCAGATACCTTCCTTCTTGTTTTTGACAGGAAAAATAATGTTTAAAGCCAAATTTTTTGCACTGTAGACTTCTAGTGATATTAGTAGAAGTAATTCAACAAAATAGGTTTGTCTACAATATCTAGTTTTTAAAAATTCCTGTCAGAAATATCTTTTGAGTGCAGAGCTGAGAAAAGATGCTGCCAACCAGTCTACATCCTAACCACGCCCCGTGGGCGTGACTTCTGTCAGCTTAACTTGGACCCTAATTTGAAACACTGGGATTGTCCCTTTAAACAAGGAAAGAAACCATAGCTGTGTCTCTTGTCAGTCACAAAGAAATTAGAGTAGGTCAATTAAGGTTAATTACCTGTGAACTGGGGGGGGGGGTATCTAGATGGAAACTAAACGTTCTCTTTAAGTGGTAAAATAAAACATTTCAAATCTTTACTAGAAATGCTGACAAAGACTCTGACTCAGCTTACTTGGAGAGAAAGGTTAGTTTGTGCTTTCTTGAATTTTGTATTTCTCTGTTGCTTTATTTTATTTTCTATACTGTGAGTTATTTTCTTTGCTCTGTGTTTTACTTTTATTCAACTTTTATTTGCATATTAAAGTTAGAAAGGAGACCACAGGTTGGTATCTTGGGAGTCAGACAGAAATTACACAGGTCTATTAAGGTTAATGACCTGTGAACCAAGGAGGAGAAAGGTGCTAAAGCTTCCATTTAAGGGGTAAAATAAAACATTTGAGACTTTGCTGCAAACGCTCATGCAGACTCTGCCACGGCTTGATTTTACTCAGAGGTTTCTTTGTTTTTGCTTTCTTGTATTTTTTATTATTTCATTACCTTCTTCTGTTTTGTATATTGTGATTTATTTTCTTTACACTGTGTTTTTCTAGTATTCTGTTTTTAACTGCACATTTAAACTAGTAATGAAACTACAGCTGTATCTCTGGTGAGTCACACCAAAAGAACTAAGCCTTCTATTTAATGGGTAAAATAAATATTTTCAGGGCTTTACTGTAAATCCTTGCCCAAACTCTTCAACAGCTTGCTGTGAAGGAAAGGTTCGTTTGCTTTTGCTTTTATATGTGTTGAATTGCTTTACTGCCTTCTTCTATTTTGTATGTTATGATTTATTTTGTTTACACTGTGTTTTACTTGCATTCTGCTTTTAACTGCATATTTAAACTGGGATGCAGGCCACAGATGTGTCTCTTGTGAGTCACACAGAAATTAGAACAGGTCAGTTTTGATTAATTATCTGTGAACTGATGGTGTGGCTAGGAAAACTACCTTCTATTTAAGGGGTACAATTAAACATTTCAAGGCTTTAATGAAAAAGCTCATGCTGACTATGCCCAACTTGTTATGAGGAAAACATTACCTTGAGTTTGCTTTTTGTATTTTGTGTTGATTCATTGCCTTCTTCTATTTTGTATATTGTGATTTATTTCCTTTGCACTGTCCTTTCTTTGTATTTTGCTTTTAATTGCACATTTAAACAAAGAAAGAGACCACAGATGTGTCTCTTGTGACTCACACAGAAATTAGAACAGGCCAATTTAAGGTTAATTACCTGTGAACTGAGGGTGGTGTTAGGAATCATACCTTCTACTTTGGGGTAATATAAAACACTTCAAGGCTTTACTGGAAGGGCTCCCACAGACTCTGCCACAGCTTGCTGTGAGGGTAAGGTTTGTTTGTTTTTGCATTCTTCTATTTTGCATCGTATCTTTGCCTTCTATTTTCTGTATTATGATTTATTTTCTTTACATTTTGTATCACTTGGAGTCTTTTTTTGATTGTATATTTAAACTAGGAAAGAGACCACAACTGTAACTCTTGTGAGTCAAACAGGAATTAGAAAATAAATGTTAATTACCTGTGAGCTGAGATTAGAGCTAGGAACTAATCCTTCTCCTTAATGAGTAAAATAAATCATTCAAGGCTTTACTAGAAAAACTCACTCAGACTCTGCCACACCTTGATATAAGGGAAAGGTTAGTTTTTCTGCTTTCATGTATTTTGTACTGCTTCATTGCCTTCTATTTTCTGTTCTGTGATTTATTTTCTTTCCACTGTGTTTTAATAGATTATAAATTCTGCTCCTTACTGCATATTTAAACTAGGAAATAGACTATAGCTGAGTCACTTGTGAACCACACGACATTAGATCAGGTTAGTTAAGCATAATTTCCTGTGAACTGGAAGTGTAGCTAGAAACTAAACCTTTTATTTAAAGGGTGTAATAAAACATTTCTAAGTTTTAGTGGAAAAGCTCATTCAGACTCTACCACAGCTTGCTAGGAGGGACAGGTTTAAATATATATATATATATATATATATATATATATATATATATATATATATAAAATATATGTTATATATATATATATATATATATATATATTGCTTTTTTGAATTTTGTATTGCATAATTGCCTTCTTCTGTTTTTTATATTGTGACTTGTTTTCTTTACACTGTTGCTTAATTGTATTCTGCTTTCAATTGTACATTTAAACTAGAAAATAAATTACATCTGTGTCTTTTAAGAGTCACATAGAAATGAGAACAGATAATTTAAGCTTAATTATTTGTGAACTGATGGTTGAGCTAGGAACTAAACCTTACATTTAATGGGTAAAATAAAACATTTCAAGGCCTTACTGTAAAAGCTCATTCAGATAATGCTACAATTTGCTGTTAGGGAAAGGTTAGTTTGTTTTTGCTTTCTTGTAGTATGTTTGCCTCATTGTTTTCTTCTATTTTGAATGTCGTGATTTATTTTCTTTACATTTTGTTTTACTTGTATTCTGGTTGTAATTGCATGTTTAAACTAGGAACTAGAGCATGCCTGCGTCTTTCCTGAATCATAAAGTAATTAGAGCAGGTCAATTAAGGTTAATTACCTGTGACCTGAGGGTGGAGTTAATAACTAAACCTTCCCTTTTAGGGGTAAAATAAACACTTCACAGTTTTACTCGTAAAACTCACTCAGACTCTGCCAGAACTTGCTGTGAGGGAAAGATCAGTTTGTTTTTACTTTCTGTTTTGTATTGCTTCGTTGCCTTTGTAAGATTTGATATTAAGGTACTTTATCTTAATTAGCTGGAAACACTGTATACAATGAGACCGAGAAACAAAAGTCTTAATTACCCAAGCTCATGCTTTAATAGGTGTCAGTTTCTCCTTTATGAACCAAGTCTTGTGCACTATTCAGCATGGATTCTCCAAACACTGTAGTTCATTTAATAAGTTTTTATTAAATGTTCACAATATCCGAAATACTGTCTTCATTAACAATACGGATAAACAATTCAAATTGCTGCACGTCATATTCTGATTGTCCTGAACAACATAAACTCAAATAGTCTCTAGATGACCTGTTTTCTGTACTCATGCTCAAGTGTTAGACATTTTCTTTGAAGTAACAGTTTGAACAAAGTTACTAACCTTAAATGCCCGGCTACTCTGAACACAGCATATTATAGTCTCGTAAATTTCCTTTATTTACTGTTTCTAACCTTGGTCTGAGGCTTTGTCTGTACTTTATTAAAAAAAACATTTTGTAGCTGATGAAAAACCCTGATCTAACACCTTATTGTATTTTGTATGTTCTGATGTATTTTCTTTACACTGTGTTTTACTTGCATTCTGCTTTGAATTGCATATTTAAACTAGAAAAGAGACCACAGCTGTGTCGCACAGAAATTAGATCAGGTCTGTGATCTGAGAGTGGAGCTAGGAGCTGAACCTTCTCTTTAAGTTGTAAAATAGAACATTTGAAAGCTTTACTGAAAAACATCATTGTGACTCTGCCACAACTTGCTGTGAGGGAAAGGTCAGTTCCTTTTTGTTTTCTTTGATGTTATATTGTTTCATTGTCTTCTATTTGTGTATATTGTGAGTTAGTTCCTTTACACTGTGTTTTTCTTTTATTCTGCACTTATTTGCATTTTTAAACTAGGAAATATGCCCTATCTATGTCTCTTTTGAGTCACACAGAAATTAGAATAGATCAATTATGGCTAATTACTTGTGAACTGGAAGTCAACCAGGGAACTAAAATTCTGTTTAAGTGGTAAATTAAAACATTTCAAGGAATTCTGGTAAAGCTTACTCAGTCTCTCCCAAAGCTTGCTGTGAGGAAAGGTTAGTTTGTTTTTGCTGTCTTTATTTTGTTTTGCTTCATTGCCTTTCTCTATTTTGCATATGGGGATTATTTTTTTACACTGCATTTTACTTCTGTTCTGCTTTTAATTGCATATTTAAACTAGTTAAATAAGAAACAAATAAACTCACTGAAAACTAAAACGGAACACCACTGCAGCCAGAACGATGTAAAAGAAAAGAAACTCAATTTATTTCAAGACCAAAACAGCGTTTTCGCTTCCAGAAAGCCAGAAGCTTCATCAGCAGCTGAAAGGATTAAAACCAAATGCATTTAAAACAAAGTAACTGGTGCTTGTTGACGACATCACCACAAGCGCCACAAGGTTGCTTAAAGGGGCAACGATGAAACTTAAAAGGGCAACAATAACAAGGAGAGCGGGTGAAAACAAATACATAGTATGCCCTGTAAAACTTGTATAAAAGAATTAAAACATTCTAGAATGAAATGTGAAGCTAAAAAGTTGTATATAGTGAATATCAATAAACCAGAGCAACTAAATGTACTACTGCATCGGGTCACCTAACAGGAGCAAGCAATATGAAAAAAGCTACATATCAAAGGAAATCAATATGTTAAGGTTGCTATTACTTTAAACTATAGATAGAATAGAACACTGAATGGGCTTAACCCTAGCAAAGCAATATATGCAATATTATTCACTGTCCTTGGGGTTGACCAATGGGATAAGTTGGTACGCCACTGAGAGTAAAAAAGTATTATCTAAGGTAGCTCTTATATTTAAGAATAGCAGCAATGTTACAGTTTTCGTTTAGCCCAGGAAATGAAAAGGCGTCCAGTTGGAGTTGCCATTCGAGCTCACGAGTCTCAACAATGAGAGATTGTGGACCACCTCTGATATCCATGCTGATATGGTCAATGCCCATGAACAATGAACAGGAAGCTGTGGCCACTGTTGTTAAGAATATGTTTTGACAACGCGTTGTCACTTTTCTTATTGTTGATAGCGTAGATATGTTGGTATATACGGTCACAGAAGCGTCTATCCGTTTTACCAACATAAAAAGCTGCGCAGCATTGGCAAAAAGCTACGTATACTATGGCCTTCGTTTTACAATTAATTTTGTGATTGATGAAATATTTCCTCTCCCCAATGATGAAAGAGTTACCTACTCGTAGGTATCTGCACCATTTGCAACACCCACAAGTAGATGTGCCCTTTATTCTCGTCAAGTGTTCACATTTCGTATTTCTCTGTAAAATATCTTTTAGGTTATTGCCCCTCCTGTACGTGAAGATAGGAGATAAACCTAGCCTATCGTGTAGCCCCGAATTCATGATAAAAAAACAGTTCTTCCTCATAATGGAACAAATATGCCTTGAGTTTGTGTTGAAGGCTGTAATAAAACTGGCCGAGAAGTCAGGGTCCTTATTGGTGTCCACAACAATAGTATCCTGCCCACAAGATGGATCCAAAGGCAATGGATCCAATGTGACTAATGGTCTTCCACTTGGCGAGGGGGGAGATCTAGAGGAGAGAAGAGGTGTAAGAAAACCCTCCAAACGTTTAGAGGAGACTTCCACAGTCAAATCAATGACCAAGTCTACCGGGTATCCTCTGTTTAAGAAAAAGTCTTTAAGTAAGGCACATTCTTTTTTGAAGGCTTCATCGGTGCTGCACATACGGGCTGCCCTCACTAGTTGTCCCTTAACAATCGACCTCTTCTGTTTCCAGGGGTGACAACTTGAAAAATGCAAGAAGGAATTGCAGTAGGTGGTTTTCCTAAAAATGGAAGAACAAAAATTGTTGTTGAAATTGTCCTTTACCAGTTGTACATCCAAGTAGTCGATGACAGAGGAAGAGAAATAGTGTGTGAATCTTAAAAATTCAGTTGTGGAATTCGTATATGAAATGAGTTCCAGAGCTTCCTCTTCACCTCCTTCAAAAAGGATGAAAATGTCGTCCATAAATCATGTGTAGATTTTTGAACAACTGAGAAAAATAGGAGAATTAAATAGGAAAAATTTCTCCCAGTAGGCTACAAATAGATTTGCAACACAACTGCCACACGGGGAACCCATTGCAATTCCTTTCTTTTGCAAGAAGTATTGATTGATGAAAATGAAGAAATTAGAGGATAAGACAATGTCAAGCAAGACAGTGACAATATGAATGTCATTACTGGGAGCCCCAAGCTCCCGTAGTATGAGTTTAATCCATTCAACCGCTTCTACGTGAGGGATGGAGGTGTACAAATCCACCACGTCTATAGTCACTATAGTTTTTTCATATTGCTTGCTCCTGTTAGGTGACCCGATGCAGTAGTACATTTAGTTGCTCTGGTTTATTGATATTCACTATATACAACTTTTTAGCTTCACATTTCATTCTAGAATGTTTTAATTCTTTTATATAAGTTTTACAGGGCATACTATGTATTTGTTTTCACCCGCTCTCCGTGTTATTGTTGCCCTTTTAAGTTTCATCGTTGCCCCTTTAAGCAACCTTGTGGCGCTTGTGGTGATGTCGTCAACAAGCGCCAGTTACTTTGTTTTAAATGCATTTGGTTTTAATCCTTTCAACTGCTGATGAAGCTTCTGGCTTTCTGGAAGCGAAAACGCTGTTTTGGTCTTTAAATAAATTGCGTTTCTTTTCTTTTACATCGTTCTGGCTGCAGTGGTGTTCCGTTTTAGTTTTCAGCATATTTAAACTAGGAAATAAAGCACAGCTGTGTCTTAACTGAATCATATAGTCATCAGAACAGGTCAATTAAGGTTAATTACCTGTGATCTAAAGATGGAGTTAGCAACTAAACCTTCTTTTTTTTGGGCGAACATAAACATTTCAAGGCTTTACCGATAAAGCTCACTCAGATTCTGCCAGAGCTTGCTGTGAGGGAAAGGTTAGTTTGTTTTTACTTTCTTGTATTTTGTATTCCTTTATTGCCTTCTTGTATTTTCTATGTTCTGATGTATTTTGTTTATACTGTGTTTTACTTGTATTCTGCTTTTACTTGCATATTTAAACTGGGAAAGAGAATACAGATGTGTCTCTTGTGAGTCACACAGAAATTAGAACAGGAAAATCAAGGTTAACTACCTGTGAACTGAGGGTGGAGCTAGGGACTAACCCTTCTATTTAAGAGGTAAAATAAAGCATTTCAAGTCTTTACTGGAAACTCTCCTTTAGACTCTACCACAGCTTGCAGTAAGGGAAATGTTTGTTTTTGCTTTCTTGCATTTTGTATTACTTCATTGCTTTCTTCTATTTTCTATTCTGTACTTTATTTTCTTACTAGTATTCTGTACCTAATTGCTTATTTAAACTAGGAAAGACAACACTGCTGTTCTGTGAGTCACACAATAATTTGAGCAGGTCAGTTAAAGATAATTCCCTTTGAACTGATGATAGAGCTAGGAACGAAACCTTCTAGTTCAGGGGTAAAATAAAACATTTCAAGGCTTTACTGAACAAGTTAACTCATACTTTGCAACAGCTTGCTGTGAAGGAAAGTTTTTTTGTTTGTTTTTGTTTTCCTATATTTATGATTGCTGCATTTTCTTCTGTTTTGTATAATGTGATTTATTTTCTGTACACTGTGTTTTACTTGTATTCTGCTTTTAATGGCATATTCAAACTAGGAAGGAGACCTCATCTTTGTTTCTTGAGAGTCACACATAAATTAGAACATGTCAATTGCAGTTAATTATCTGTGAACTGAAGGTAGGGCTAGTGACTAAACCTTCTTTATGAGGGACAAAATAAAGCATTTCAATGCTTTACTAGCAATGCTAACTCAGACTCTGCCACAGCTTACTTTGTGGGAAATTTCAGTTTGTTTGTGTTTTCTTGAAATTTGTATTGCTTTGTTGCCTTCTTCCATTTTGTATACTGTGAGTTATTTTCTTTATAGGTTAATACATTCATAGGTGTGTACTAGGCTAATGGCCCTGGAGCCTTTACAAGCCTAGCCCATAGAAGTCCCCTGGCATCATGCTGCCTGACATTAGTACCCAGTGCCTCTATCAAGCAGAGCAACTGGAGTGATCCCCAGGGTGAACTTTCTATTTCCCTTCCACTCATCAAGATTTCTTTTGAAGAGGGCCAGTGAGATGCTCTGCTTGACATGTATGGGAAGTCTATTCCAGAGTATGGGCAGTCTCTGGGTTATGAACCTGTCCTTCCAGCATGCTCTGTGATTGTGGTAATGAGGTTGAGGTCTCTGGAGCATGTGGTGCAGAGGGAATGGGATTTCTTTAGATGTAGCATTTCTAACAGAGATGGGTCAGACATGGCTTTCTAAGTTAAGCAGAGATCGCTTCTTAGTAGACGATATGAGATAGAAAATAGCTGGAGTTTTTTTAGTCTGTCCATGTATGACATGTGTTTAAGGCCTAGGATCCTTTTTGTGACGTACGTTTGTGGCCTTTCCAGCTGTTGCATGTGTCTAGTGAGGTACATGCCAAATGGGGCATTATACTCGATGACTGGCCTAATGAAGGAGGAGTAGAGAGAGATGATGACCTCTTTCTTCCTGGATGCAAAACCCTTGGTAATGAGATGTGCTACATAGAAGGACTTTCTGACCACAGTGGCAATGTGGTGGTTGAAGGAGAGGTTGCTATCAACCTGTGTCCCCAGATGTCTTATAACATCTTCAGTGTTCAGTGGGCTCCCATCAATGTGGTAATTAGAGGGAACTGAGTTTTTCCCAAAAGGGATGATGACACATTTTTTGGCATTAAGCTTAAGGCCATGGTTTCGACACCAGTCATTTATCTGAGTGAGGCCTTTCTGTAGGATGTCTACATCACTTGGGGAGTTAATAATGACTCCCAGCTTGCAGTCATCTGTGAACATGGTCAGCCAATGTCCCTCCATGTTGGCCTGGACTTCTGAAAAGTAGATGCCAAACAGGAGAGGACACAGGACTGATCCCTGTGGGACTCCACTCGTGACTAGTCAGCAGTCATGAGTGGAGACCCACGGGGACTGGTCAGCAGTCTGATTTGGAGTCCACTACTTTCACATTGTGGGTTCTATCTGTGAGCCAATTTGCAATGCACCTAGTGATATAGTTTATCAATAATTCCTGAGTGGGGAATGGTATCAAAGGCCTTGACCAGATTGGGGTAGGCTGTATGAACTGCCTTGCCCTCATCCACAGCTCTGGTAACTGACTCAAAGAAGAAGTCAACCAGGTTGAGCAGGCATGATCTACCTTTCACAAAACCAAATTGCGTGGGATCTAGAGTTTGGAGATTCCTTATATCCTTGTTAATTAGGTCCATGGTGATGCACTCCATAGCCTTACATATCAGACTTGTCAGGCAAATGGGGCGATAATTCCCAGGTTCTGTAGTTTCTCCCCCTTTATGGAGAGGGCTTACTGTAGCAGTAATAACTGCAGTAATAACACAATAACTGGTGGTCTTGCAATAGATGCTTGAAGGTAAGATGAAAAAAAATGGTTTATCTTAAACACTGCAGTGTGCACTAGAGGAGTTAGATGTGAAAGTAGGTAACCTAAGTTTTACCTGTCTAAAAGGTTAAGTTTTAGTGGAGAGTCCCTTTTTTAAAACAGCCAGATAGATTGAAGGGGTGGTCACTTTTGTATTCTGATACTATGGAATACAGTAGGATGGCCAATAAATGTAAATAATTGAAGGGGAATGATTTCATAAAATGATAATTTTGTGCTTACTCACACCCAGCCAGTAAAATCCGAGAGGAAATGAGATATGTGGTCAAATTAACATAAGGGCAGGCAACTAGAAAGACAGTGGTGTTTAAGAACACAACAGTAACTAGGTGGGTGGGTGGGATACATTTCTGTCTGACTCACAAGAGACAGAGTTGTGGTCTCTTTTCAAGTTTTAATATGCAATTAAAAGCAGAATACAGGTAAAACAGTGTAAAAAAGACAAATCACAGTATAGAAAATAGAAAAAGGCAATAAAGTAATACAAAATGGAACAAATAAAAAAAACTAACCTTTCCCTCACAGCAAATTGTAGCAGAGTCTGGGTGAGCCTTTCCACTGTGTTTTACTTTTATTCTGCATTTAATTGCATATATAAGCAAGGAAGGAGAACACAAGTGTGTATCTTTGTGTTAGACAGAAATTAGAGAGGTGTATGAAGGTTAATTAGTGGTGAACTGAGGCAGGAGCTAGGAACCAAACCTTTTATTTAAGGGGTAAAATAAAACATTCAAAGCTGTACTGTAAAAATAACTTAGACTCTGCCACAGCTTGCTTTTAGTCAGACTTTTTTTTTTTTTTTTTTTTTTTTTTTTTGCTTTCTTGTATTTTGTATGGCTCCATTTCCTTCTGTTTTGCATATTGTGATTTATTTTCTTTACACTGTGTTTTTCTTGTATTCTGCTTTTAATTTCACATTTAAACAAGGAAAGAAGCTACAGATGAATCTCATGTGAGTCACACCACAATTAGAGCATGTCAATTAAGGTTAACTTCCTGTGAACTGAGGGTGGAGCTAGGAACTAAACCTTCTCTTTATGGGGTAAAATAAAACATTTCAAGGCTTTACTGGAAAATCTTGCTCATACTCTGCCACAACTTGCTGAGAGGAAGAGCTTAGTTTGTTTTTTCTTTCTTATATTTTGAATTGCTTCATTACCTTCTATTTTGTATGTTGTGATTTATTTTGTTTATACCATGTTTTACTTGTATTCTGCTTTCAACTGCATATTTAAAGTGTGAAGGAGACCACAACTGTGTCTCATGTGAGTCAAACAGAAATTAGAACAGGTCAGTTTAGATTAATTATCTTTGAGATGCTGGGGAAGTTAGGAAATTTACTTTTTGTTTAAGGGGTAAAATAAAAGATTTGGGTTTACACATTAAATGGCAAAATCCCAAAATGGCTATCCTTCAAATGGAATACATCAAAGTGCATGTCAGTGAACATGCACTTTACTGAAGTTGTAACACAGGGAATTTCATTAGTTGGCCAATATTCTGACCATCAGTCAAACTGTAGTACTTGAAACCCACACAGGCAGGGGCTATGTACCCCACACTTTCATCTGGGGAGGCTGTACCCCTGGCAGCCCTCTAATAATATATACCAACTCCTAGATCACACTACAGTGGGGAAAAGGGCAAAGTTCATCACATTGGACAATTGACAAAATTCCCTATGTTACAACTTTGATGACATGCACGTTCGCTGAGATGCACTTTGTTGTCTTACATTCAATGGATACCCATTCAGGGATTTTATCATTCAATGTGTGAACATAGACCCAACACATTTCAAAGCTTTAATGGAAAAGCTCACACTGACTATGCCATGGCTTGTTATGAGGGAAACTTAAGTTTGACTGTACTTTCTTGTATTTTGTATTGCTTCATTGCCTTCATCTATTTTGTATATTGTAATTTATTGCCTTTACACTATAGTTTCCTTGTGTTCTGCATTTAATTGTATATTTAAACTAAGAAAGAGACCAGAGCTATGTCTCTTGTGAGACACACAGAAATTAGAACAGGTCAATGAAGGTTAATTACATGTGATCTGAGGGTGGAGCTAGGGACTACATTTTCTATTTAAGGGATTAAATAAAACATTTCAAGGCTTTACTAGGAACAGTGACTGAGACTCTGCCACAACTTGCTTTGACAAAAGGTTAGTTTGTGCTTTCTTGAGTTTTGTATTGCTTTGTCACCTTCTATTTTATATACTGTGAGATTTTCTTTACATTGTGTTTTACTTTTATTCTCCTTTTAATTATATAATTAAGCTAGGAAGGAGACCACATGTATGTATCTTATGAGCCAAACAGAAATTAGACAGGCCTTTTAAGGTTAGTGACCTATGAACTGATGGAGGAGCTAGGAACGAAACCTTTTATTTAAGGGGTAAAATAAAACATTCAAATCTTTAGTGTAAAAACTCACTTAGACACTGCCACAGCTTGCTTTTACTCAAATGTTTGTTTGTTTTTGCTTTCTTGTGTTTTGTATTGCTTCATTGCCTCCTACTGTTCTTCACATTGTGATTTATTTTCTTTGCACTGTGTTTTTCTTGTATTCTGCTTTTAACTGCACATTTAAAGTAGGAAAAACACCACAGCTGTGTCTCTTGCGAGTCACACCGAAATTAGTACAGGTCAATTAGTGTTAATTATCTGTGAATTCATGGAAGAGCTAGGAGCCAAACTTCTATTTAAGGGGTAAAATAAAACATTTCAGGGCTTTCCTGGAAAACCTTACTGAAACTTTGTCACAGCTTGCTGTGAGGGAAAGGTTAGTTTATTTTTGCTTTCTTATATGTTAATTGCTTTATTGCTTTTTTCTATTTAGAATGTTTTTTAAGCACTTATTGAATTATCACTTGTGACATAGGCACATTTACATTTATATAAAAGTAATCAAACTGTATTAACAAGTTAAAATTAACAAATATGTTTTACATATATTGCTATATATCATATAACCTAAGCAACATTAGATAAAATATTCAATTCCTGTCCACTTTTTTAAAAACAAGAAACATCATTATTAAACTTTCACAACACAAGCAATCATACATTTACATAAATGAAAACAAACCACATCAACACAATCATAGTTGCAAGCATTTTACATCATAAACCATGCTGGCACACTCCCACTTGTAAGCATTATACATCATTTATACTCTTCCCAATCATTTTCAGTCAAACATTATATATTTATTTTGTTTACACTGACCCGGATTCACTGTATGTACCTAGTACATACATGGGTATGTGTACAAGTGCAGGGGTGTGTGTCTGAGAGCAAAGCTTTCACAGTTTACACTCCCCCTGTATGGAAATGTTCAGCAGTGAGAGTGTGTGCCCGCGGACACTACTGTTAGTGACTGTGGACAAAAAAAACAAAAACAAAAGTCAGTAAAGTAAGCACATAGCACACATTCCCCATAACTAACAACAATATATAAAATCTGTCCCTATTTGTTCCCACATCATTAAGTGCCTACCCAGATTGTGTGCAAGTATAAGCTAATGCAAAGCCCTTGTCATGTTACAACTTACACACAGACCCCCTCCCACAGATAAAGGAGCAGAAATCAATGTCCATACCCGTAGTAAAATAATTAAAACACATATATTTTATCCCTCCTCTGCAATAATGTTTAAAGTGTCGCAAAAAAATAAATAGCCCTTGCAAGTCTTGAACCCAGGATCCCATACACCATACTCAAAGCACTTACCACTAAGCCATTTGAGATGTTGAGTAGCATGATATTTTACCTACCATATCATGTAGTCTGGTCATTTAAATTAATGGAAAAAAGTGGCAGTCCCAAGTCTAGGACCCCCATACACCATAGTCAAAGTACCTAACCATTAAGCCATTTGAGACATAGAATAGCATGATGTTTTACCTACCATATTATGCAGTCTGGTCATTTAAATTAATGGAAGAAAATGTCAGTCCCAAGTCTAGGACCCCGTACACAATAGTCAAAGGACATAACCACTAAACCAGTTGAGATCTAGAATACCATGATGTTTTACCTACCATATCATGCCGTCTGGTCATTTAAATTAATGGAAAAAAATGTCTATATCCTTATTTCTGTACTTACCTATCACACTTGCATCCTTCGCATTCATTCTCCTCTGCACACATCATATAATTTTTCTACCTGTACCTACCATTGCCTTACTTAAGACAGCTGCAAAATTGTAACAATACTTTCTACTGAAGCTAATATTTATTTATGCTATTATATAGCATATATATAATTTTATGCCAGTTGTTAAATGATGTCTACTTGTCATTATTGGTCTGTATTGTGTGAATTTAAATTGAAGACTATTATTGTGTATGTAAATACTATTTGTGGAGCTTTTCTCCCCAGGACTCCCCTGGAAAAGGACCCATGTCCAGTCAGACTTTCCTTGTAATCAAATGTGAAATAAATAAATTAATATAGAAATGAATGTTGAAATTTCTGTATTGAATTATGTCTTTTCATTTTTGTAACATTGTGACAAGCCGATTGCAAATATCATGGAGCTTATCTGTAAAAGTTTAATTAGCTATATGAACTATGTCCTTTTGTAACTTCCCAGTCATCAAACTTAAATAAAATAAATACATAAATAAATAATATAAATAAATGTATTACTTATTAGTAACATTTGCTGTGATCGGCTGTTCTGGATACTAAACATGAATAAATAAAGGAGAAATTAGCATCATATTTCAGTTACTTGAATCACTTTTTATCAGCACAGAAGCAGCACTTATACAAGAGGTAAACAGAGAACTAGATTAGCATAGTAAGAGATGTATTAGCAGTATCACAAACATATGGCTGCTAACTTACTGCATGTCATATGTAGTGTTATGGTGATTAGGATAAGTTTAGCATGCAGTATTACTACTATTTTACAATAGGCACCTACAGCACCAATAGCTGCATAATACTGCATTTGTGCACCTCTTCCCATACAAAAATAGCAGGTGATGACAGCCCACCGACACAGGATGCTCAGCCCCTCCTCATCCAGCCCTATACTTTGTAACACAAGCATTTGAGTCCTACTGCTCTCATGCACCTGTTCACAAACAAACCTAACAGGGAATTTCAGTCTACTGCCATAAGGTAGCCATCCCTTCTTCAGCCATTCAGTTCTAGACACTATTCAGAATACATGAGTACTTAGCCATGTCCCATTATACCAGCCTGCTTTCATTTGACAAAGCTACCTCTGCACACTCACACATGCCATACTAAACTGCTATCCTCCTGTTACTCTAAGTATACAAATGTCCTCTAGAGGTGAAGATAGCAGAAGTTGGACAGGTTTAGCACTGTAGACAATGACATCTTGCTACACATGCTCAGGACATATGGGCAGTGGCTATTCCAGAGAGTTGGCACAAACAAGTCTCTGAATGGCTGTGAACTGGAAAACAGTAACGTGAAATGTCAGTGCTGTGTATGTTAGGAACTATGCCATACATCAGTGTAGAAACTGTGTAAACTAGATAATATGAAGTACCTCAAAGAAAGTGCACAACATAGAAGCAGAAAGGACAGCAAAAGTGTGTGTGGTCCTTATGAACCCCAACCTGAGAAAGAATTATTTCTAGCATTCTTGCATGGTTATGCTGATGGGACAGGTATACAAATAGATGCCAACATGGGCGCTGTGAGTATCCAGATGATATGTCTCATCCAGACATGCCAGAAATGAGCACAGATTGTAGGAGGCATACGGTGATGGTGAGTGTACTCGTAAAATGCTGTTTTCATTAACAACTGACTACGTCCATCATAAGTATATCAGGCATACAGAGTCTGTGAATTTTTGCCAAAAGCAGGTGTTTCATACTTTGGTGTGAGACTTCAGCAGTCAGTAACATGCACACTATGGGTCATTGGCTTAAAGGAAAACCAATATCACACAGCAGTGCTATGTATATGTACCCACAGGGTGTACCACTGGTACTGTGACACCCGACGGGCAGGTTACACTTGCCCAGAATGACAGATGGAGGCCAGTCTCCCACCAGGGTCTGATGGTGAAGCTAACATGCATACTGAGTCACAGACTTGGGTAACATTGTGACCACCTGACTTCTGGGTGGGCATTCATCCATTGCCTGGGATGAAAGTGTAGCCTCTCTCTCACACACCCAGTAATTGCACAAACTGACATGACTACTATTAGCTGTGGCCCAGCGGCAGTTGATGAGTGCACTGCATCTGATGCAAAGATAATCACCACATTGTGGGATAACAATGTCACATGGCACCATCCAGCATGACAGCTAAACCCTGACCTGCATGCAACTCTCAGCCTCAACCAAAAGATGTACATGGCTGTAATCTGGGCACAATCTGTTGCTATACATGCAGAAACAGAGATTGTGTATAGCCTTTGGGAAATGCCAGAACCCAGAGACAGTGCTATGAAGGCCATAAGCCCTTCATGGTAGGACACCAACTGTATTGTTTGGGGCTGTAGGCAAGTGTGCATGGTAGACACAGAAGATGAATTTTACAAAATACACAGTCTGCAACAGCTGCGATTGAGGTTGCTATTGCCATTTGCCCTAAGCAGCCTATCACTGATATAACACCTCATGTCCTCAGGCAGTGTAGTACCTGCCTAATGCTGAAAGGTAATGACCTCTTACTCAAGACTAATAATTCTGTTTGTGAGAGATGCAAGTATTTAACTTAGATGGAGACTTCATTCTCATAAAAAAAAACATGGACTGTAAACAATAAGCACTTCCACCACATTCTGCATCAAGCCACATTAAAACGTCTTTCAATGAGGCAATAAAAACAATACTTAACAAAGACTGGAAAAGACAGGGTAACAGTAATTTGTCCTTCAGGAACCGGGATCTATTAAGACGCTTTCACCTGATAAATATGATAATGAAATGGTGGTCCTGTAGGAGGGAATAACTTGGGATAAAAAACACTGAGGAATATGCAGAAATATATCAGGACTTTCTATATACTGGTCCTGAGTAGAATTCCTCCTTTTGCAAGAATGATGTATAGGTACAAAGAAAAGATAACTGGCTTCAACAATTGGTCAAACAATTAATATCATTCCAGGAGGATCCAGTATATGTCAGCAGGAAATGAGATGATCCATAAGTCCTACTTATTTTGCAAGGGATGACCTGCACCTCTCTTTCTAAGCATTCTGAATATTGGCTAAAGCCTTTGCTGTCCCCATAGAGTCTTTTCAGGCAGAGTCCAGCTAATGGCATCCTAATGTAATTATCATAGCAAATCCAAAACATGATCACAATAAGGTGGATCTGTGCAATTCTAGAGCTATCCTGCATTTGGAACACATCAATCTTTGTGTCATTACTGAAACATGGTTTAAATGTATAGAAAGCACACCCTCCAAACCTGGTTTTGTGCCTAGTGTGCCTTCTGGCCTGATGGCAAGTTTGGTAGTTTCTATATTTGCTAGGGACCACAGCACCTCCAGGCATATTTTTAAAGACCCACACACTGAACTATCTGAATTCCAAACCACACAAAACATGACAAACTATCAACTTTTAGTTTGTTGCAAGGTATCCTTGGAAGTCCCTATAAAAAGCATCTAAGGTTCCTAAAAGTACTCGTTGAGCTCCCTATTAACAAGAACATCATTATTTTTGGAAACTTTAACTACCCTAAATAAACTGGTATATCTATACTCCAATGTAGGATATGATCAGAAGTTCCTAGATTTAATAAACAAATAATCCCTGGACCAGATTGTTAGCAAACCCATCGCAGGAAATAATACCCTTGGCCTGGTCCTTACAAATATAACTTCATTGTGCACAATTCCCCTGGTATCCCCTTCCCTAGTTAATTTGGATCATAAATGAGTGGTTTGCATGCAGCAGCAACATCAGCCCCAATGTTGCCATAGCTGAAAGCTTTACAAAAGAGTTCTACACCCTCTTTGAACAGATCTATAGATCTTGGAATCCCAATCAGATCAAAATATAATGGGCAATTTAAAAACAAATGACCCTGCTGGTCTACTAACATAAAGAAACTTTACAAAAAAATTATATCAAAGACCGTATTAGAAAAACTAAAAATACTAAACACTTGAAAAATACTATACGATCTACTAAAGCAGGGCCATAAACCTAGGTCAGCATCTGAAGCTAAGGATAACTGAAAATCTTTCTTTGGAAAACTAAGAAATAGCACCCAACATTGTTCTGAACTTATTCAAAATGGCATCACCCATACTGACCCAACAGACGATGCCAACATGCAAGCAAATAAATTCAATGTGAGTTTTACTCTAGAGATGGTCATCCTAAGTCTTGCATCCCTGAATCACTCAATCCCTGTCATGACTAAAGAATATGTACTGAGGCTGCATTCTGAGACCAAAAATACTTCTTCCATGGCACTTGATAATATACTTGTCTGTTTAATGAACAGTATGAAACATGTTATGATGGACTTACTCCTTGGACTCTTTATCCTACGTTTAACCAAATGCTTTGTCTGTGAGGTTTGGCAAACAACAGTAGTGATGCCACTCCACAAGGGTGGTCATATCCCTGACACTGGGAATTATAGGCCCATCCACCTATTCACTCTCATCTGCAAAGCCTTGGATCATATTACAACTGACCTGGTAAACTGTGATATTAATATTTTAACAGACTAGACTCACAACAATATGCCTTTGTCCAAGGAAGGTCATGTCAAATTAATTTGGTTTACTTCTTTGACAGGCTGTCAACAGTTTTGATGCTGTCCAAATAGTATTTGACACCATCACCATTAAAAGAATAGCTAAATTCTTTAAAAAATAGATCCCTAATGATAATATGGATGACAAAGTGGCTAAAAGACTATCCATCTACCTTCCAGTTCCTCTGTTTTATTACATGTGCCCCCCCCCCCTTTTACTCACAAAACTCCTAGCAATGGCCATAAACTTAAATTTATATTAGTTGTTAGTATTCACAACATGTTTGGCCAGGGCATTACTTCTGCTTTGTTTGCCTATGTGATAAATATGTTCTCTAACCCTCTCCTTGAGTGTACGGTCTGTTTTCCCAATATAAAATGTATTGAATACTGCACAGTGAGCGAGATACACTATATGCTGTGTATCACATGTAGCTTGTACTTTAAATTAATACAGCCGGTCCTGTTCTGATCTGAGCTAGATGGATAGTCTTATTCAGAGCTGACATGGGACATGGTTTCAATGAACAAATACCACTGACACCAAAGTTAAAGGCCAGACCTCTACGCAGGTAAAGTAGTTGTTTTTAAGAATATGTATTTTAACAATGTTTTTATAGTACACAAAGTATATAAGAAATATTTTATAATTATATTTTTATGATTTTCTTTGAATATTTAGTTATCTTGTGGTTACCATATAGCTTTAATATTTTATAGTAATGGAGTGTATATAGACATGTGATGTATTGTTGTCATGTGATGCATTCAGCAATGTTTAAAAGTATGACTAGTTTCAGTTTGTTTTTTTTTTGCACCTGAAGAAGCAGATGTGAAATCGCTTGTGCTTGATTAAAGCTTTATAGCCTGGAGCCTATCTTGTGTCCTCCTGTTGTTTTTGGATACCATATCTATGCTGACCTCTGGTCTCCATACCTTGGTAGTATACACTACTTTATGTGCACATGACCCTAGACACTTGTGCAAGTGACCTTCACCAACCACCTTTCTTTGTGGTGTACACGCAGATTTCTGATGTTTAGTGTGACTTGGCCATGCACTTCCCAGCACAGCAATTAAATAGCACTGCATGAATCACTTTGTTCTGTGCCATACCACCATACTGCAACAGTGTATGTGACAAGACCCATAGAGGTGAACTAGATGTTACTGCTTTGCCTGTGCTGTCATAGACTGCGCACAATGCTGTCTGCAGGGATCTACTTTATTAACTTGAACACTGACTGATTTTCATGTGCTTGTTCCTTACTAATGGAGTAATTCTGTACTGGAAATTGGGAGCAAATTATTTAAAAAGTGTTTTTGCAGGAGGTAAGCTCCACTCTCTGCACCCTCCAGTGTGGCGGCTTGCACCCTCACCTTTCAACTATAAATATATTGCCTCTGAGGTCACACAAACTTGTAGGAAGTATACCAACATAAACAGTTTGTATATTTGAGCATATTGCACTGGAATAAAAATATGAGCATTCTTCTGTGATCAGACAAGCCACAAGCAGCAGAACAATGAGTAAGTGAAAGACCATCATCAAGATAATCATTTTTGCTCATCTGCTGAGTTGTTGGCTGCTGAGATTTGCCTGCAAACATCAACTGGACACAAGCTGATTTAAGTATATTTTTCTCTGCACTTATTTAAGATTAGATATGTGTAAATATTTGACTCATTAAATATTGTGCTCTCTGTCTATCTGCAGTTAGTTGCCTGAAGTGTGAAAACGTGTATCCATCTGGGCTCATTGAAAGTCGTTAGACTGCTTTTGAAATCCAGTGTTACTCTTAGCTCTGGGTTTCTGCTGTCATTAAAATCTGTGTTGGTCACATTTATAGTAATCATTTTTGCTCATCTGCTGAGTTGTTGGCTGCTGAGATGTGCTTGCAAACACCAACTGGACAAAACCTGATTTAGGTATACTTTTCTCTGCACTTATTTAAGATTAGATATTTGTAGATATTTGATTCATTAAATATTGTGCTCTCTGTCTATCTGCAGTTAGTTGCCTGAAGTGTGAAAAAGTCTAGCCATCTGGGCTCATTGAAAGTTGTTAGACTGCTTTTGAAATTCTGTGTTACTCTTAGCCTGTGGGTTCCTGCTTGTATTAAAATCTGTGTTAGTCACATTTCTAGAAATAAGTTTTGCTCATCTGCTGAGTTGTTGGCTGCTGAGATTTGCCTGCAAACATCAACTGAACACAAGCTGATTTAAGTATACGTTTCTCTGCACTTATTTAAGATTAGATATGTGTAGATATTTGATTAATTAAATAGTGTGGTCTCTGTCTATCTGCAGTTAGTTGCCTGAAGTGTGAAAAAATGTAGCCATCTGGGCTCATTGAAAGTTGTTAGACTGCTTTTGAAATTCTGTGTTACTCTTAGAATTGGGGGGTTCTACTTGCATGAAAATCTGTGTTGGTCACATTTCTAGTAATCATTTTTGTCCATCGGCTGAGTTGTTGGATGCTGAGATTTGCCAGCAAACAGCAACTGGACACAACCTGATTTAAGTATACTTTTCTCTGCACTTATTTAAGATTAGATATTTGCAGATATTTGCTTCATTAAATATTGTGCTCTCTGTCTATCTGCAGTTAGTTGCATGAAGTGTGAAAAAGTGTAGCCATCTGGGCTCATTGAACGTTGTTAGACTGCTTTTGAAATGCTGTGTTACTCTTAGCCTGGGGGTTTCTGCTTGGATTAAAATCTGTGTTGGTCACATCTATAGTAATCATTTTTGCTCATCTGCTTAGTTGTTGGCTGCTGAGATTTGCCTGCAAACAGCAACTGGACACAACCTAATTTAAATATACTGTTCTCTGCACTTATTTAAGATTAGATATTTGTAGATGTTTAATTCATAAAATATTGTGCTCTCTGTCTATCTGCAGTTAGTTGCCTGAAGTGAGAAAAACTGTAGCCATCTGGACTCATTGAAAGTTGTTAGACTGCTTTTGAAATTCTGTGTTACTCTTAGCCTGTGAGTTTCTGCTTGCATTAAAATCTGTGTTGGTCACATTTCTAGTAATCATTTTTACTCATCTGCTGAATTGTTGACTGCTGAGATTTGCCTCCAAACATCAACTGAACACAAGCTGATTTAAGTATACTTTTCTCTGCACTTATTTAAGATTTGATATTTGTAGATATTTGATTCATTAAATATTGTGCTCTCTGTCTAGCTGCAGTTAGTTGCCTGAAGTGTGAAACAGTGTAGCCAACTGGGCTCATTGAAAGTTGTTAGAATGCTTTTGAAATTCTGTGTTTCTCTTAGCTTGGGGGTTTCTGCTTGGATTAAAATCTGTGTTGGTCACATTTATAGTAATCATTTTTGCTCATCTGCTGAGTTGTTGGCTGCTGATATTTGCCTGCAAACAGCAACTGGACACAACCTGATTTAAGTATACTGTTCTCTGCACTTATTTAAGATTAGATATTTGTATATATTTGAATAATTAAATATTGTGCTGTCTGTCTATCTGCAGTTAGTTGCCTGAAGTGTGAAAAAGTCTAGCCATCTGGGCTCATTGAAAGTTGTTAGATTGCTTTTGAAATTCTGTGTTACTATAAGCATGGGGGTTTCTGCTTACATTAAAATATGTGTTGGTCACATTTCTAGTAATCATTTTTGCTCATCTGCTGAGTTGTTGGCTGCTGTGATTTGTCTGCAAACATCAACTGGATGCAAGCTGATTTAAGTATACTTTTATCTGCATTTATTTAAGATTAGATATTTGTAGATATTTGATTCATTAAATATTGTGCTCTCTGTCTATCTGCAGTTAGTTGCCTGAAGTGTGAAAAAGTGTAGCCATCTGGGCTCATTGAAAGCTGTGTTACTCTTAGCTTGTGGGTTTCTGCTTGCATTAAAATCTGTGTTGGTCACATTTCTAGTAATCATTTTTACTCATTTGCTGAACTGTTGGCTGCTGACATTTACCTGCAAGCATCAACTGGACAGAAGCTGATTTAAGTATACTTTTCTATGCACTCATTTAAGATTAGATGTTTGTAGATATTTGATTCATTAAATATTGTGCTCTCTATCTGCAGTTAATTGCCTGAAGTGTGAAAAGGTGTAGCTATCTGGGCTCATTGAAAGTTGTTAGACTGCTTTTGAAATGCTGTGTTAATCTTAGCCTGTGGGTTTCTGCTTGTATTAAAATCTGTTGGTCACGTTTCTAGTAATCATTTTTACTCATCTGCTGAATTGTTGGCTGCTGAGATTTGTCTCCAAACATCAACTGGACACAAGCTGATTTAAGTATACTTTCTCTGCACTTATTTAAGATTTAATATTTGTAGATATTTGATTCATTAAATATTGTGCTCTCTGTCTAGCTGCAGTTAGTTGCCTGAAGTGTGAAACAGTGTAGCCATCTGGGCTCATTGAAAGTTGTTAGACTGCTTTTGAAATTCTGTGTTTCTCTTAGCTTGAGGGTTTCTGCTTGGATTAAAATCTGTGTTGGTGACATTTATAGTAATCATTTTTGCTCATCTGCTGAGTTGTTGGCTGCTGAGATTTGCCTGCAAACAGCAACTGGACACAACCTGATTTAAGTATACTGTTCTCTGCACTTATTTAATATTAGATATTTGTAGATATTTGAATAATTAAATATTGTGCTCTCAATCTGCAGTTAGTTGCCTGAAGTGTGAAAATGTGTAGCCATCTGGGCTCATTGAAAGTTGTTAGACTGCTTTTGAAAGTCTGTGCTACTCTTAGCCTGGGGGGTTCTGCTTGCATTAAAATCTGTGTTGGTCACATTTCTAGCTCATTTTTGCTCATCTGCTGAGTTGTTGGCTGCTGAGATTTGCCTGCAAACATCAACTGGACACAAGCTGATTTAAGTATACTTTTCTCTGTACTTGTATTAAGATTAGATATTTGTAGATATTTGATTCATTAAATACTGTGCTCTCTATCTGCAGTTAGTCTCCCACTCTCGCTCCCTGTTCTTGTTGTGGTGTTAATCTTGGTGGCTTTGGAATTTCCTGCCCTTGCTGTAAATCTGTTTTTTGACACTCCTCCTGGGTCCATCTCATTTGCTCACTCAACTGAGAACAGTGAGATAATATTTTGATTTCAGATACTCATACCAGTCCCATCTCATCTGCTGTGTATAGAAAGAGCACTTGGGAAGGACAGCCCCTATAGTATCTTAATCTGCTCTGTTCCCTCCCTCTCCAAAAAAATTGGACATCATCTGCTTTTACTATATTTGTGTTTCTTCCTACTTTATTACTGCATTTTGCTTTTGCCTCTTCTTAAAAGTATTCAACTGAATTTATTCTGCTGCATTTATTAGTGCTTGGTAGTAGCCTGATTAAATTGTAACTGTTATTCTAAACCTTTTGGTTTAAGCACTTGTGCTTCAAATCAGTTGTTTTACATTAAGAAGGTTTGTGGTCTGCCCTGTTGTGGCAGGACAGGTAGCTTACATCCTTCTTAGTCGAGAATTGCTGACTGAAGGCTCAGTGCCTGTTATTCTAAAAGTGTATTAGTTCTGGTTTAAGCACTTGAGCTTCAGGCAAGTTATTTTACATTAAGAAGGCTTGTGGTCTGCACACTTGTGGGAGGACAGGCTAGATTCTGTCCTTCTGAACTGGGAATTTCTGGTTATAGGCTTATTGCGCCTGCTTATTTTAACTGTTTCTTTCTGAAATCAGTCTGCATTGTTTGCTGTAGCATAGACTAGATTCAGGCCTGCTGAATCTAGCTTTGTTTGCATAACTTGAGCACTGATCCAAGCCATCTTTTTGGAGAAGGTTTCTCTGCACCCTAGTGGCAGGAGTGTTCAGTTAGAATTTGTCTGACTGAAGACTGCTGGAACAGGGCTCAGTTTTGATCTTTTTAACTGGTCAATTGGGTAATTTGTTTAAATCAGTTTTGCTCATTTTCTATTGTTTGATATATATATATATATATATATATATATATATATATATATATATATATATATATATATATATATATATATATATATATATATATATATATATATAATTGCACTTTATTTTTACTGTATTTGTGTTTCTTCCTACTTTGTTACTTTATTTTGCTTTTGCTGCCTGTCCTTAAAAGTACAAAATTGCATTTATTCTGCTGCATTTATTACTGCTTGTTAGTAGCCTGATTAAAATGTAAGTGTTATACTAAGCCTTTGGTTTAAGCACTTGGGTTTCAGACCAATTGTTTTATATTAAGAAGGTTATGGCCTGCACTGTTGTGGCAGGACAGGTAGCTTACATCCTTCTAAGTTGGGATTTGCTGATTGAAGGCTTAGTGTCTGTTATTCTAAAAGTGTATTAGTTCTGGTTTAAGCACTTGGGCTTCGGGACAGTTATTTTACATTAAGAAGGTGTGGTCTGCACTCTTGTGGGAGGAGAGGGTAGATTCTGCCCTTCTGAGCTGGGAGTTTCTGGTTAAAGGCTTATTGTGCCTGCTTATTTGAACAATTTCTTTCTGAAATTGGTACGCCTTGTTTTCCATAGCATAGACTAGATTCAGACCTGCTGAATCTAGTTTTGTTTGTATAACATGAGCACTAATCCAGGCCATCAGTTTGCTTATTTGCTACTGTTATATATATATATATATATATATATATATATATATATATATATATATATGTATATATATATATATATATGGATCTACCTGAGAAGAACAAAAGCTGAAAACGCCAACAACGAGAAGACTGATACCAGAACACCAACAATGAAAATAATCAACAGTCTGGAATCCCGACGCTGAAAACACTGACATGCGAAACTAGCGGACTGTGTAAGTATGCAATAGTGATGGACTTTGGGGTTAGGATACAGGTAAGGTAAGTGTGCATTAGTGACTGACTTTAGGGTTAGGATGTGGGTAAGGTAAGTGTGCAATAGTGACGGATTTTAGGGTTAGGGTTTGGGTTAAGGTTAGTGCATAGATAGCTGTGTATGTAAGGTTTAGTGTAGGTTTCTAAGGTTTTTGGTGTGCTTGTGATGTGTGTGTGTTTTTCAGAAACAAATTTGTTTTGTTTTGTTGACAGTCGGGATTGTGGTTTGTCAGGCATGTGAACATTCGTGTTTTTCAACTGTCGGTGTTGTGGTGTCGGTGATCTCGGTGTTTTTGCTTGTCGGTGTTTTGAGGTAGATCCATATAATTATACATATATATATATATATATATATATATATATATATATATATATATATATATACACTTTATGCATTGCCGCTTAGCTATTGTTAAACTACTTCGGCGCCATAAAGTCTGCTCTTCAAATTTTCCCTTAGAACTAGCCAGTTCTTTAGTTTTAGCACTCAAATCTGTTTCTTTAAGCTCAGCACTTGTTCAGAACTCATTGTAAGCACTAAATAAGCTACAAATTACTACAGCACTCAACTTTCTTCACTTGTCTAGAGGAAAACAGTTTTTAGTATTTAATAAATAAGCACCTATCCAGGCATGTCTAAGGGTCAACTCCCAGTGTTTTCTTCTGTCTACCTGATGAATCTGGGCATCTTGGGGCAATGCAGCAAGTGCCTCATGTACACAGACAACCCTCTCCTCCTACCACCCAACACTACAACCTGTGAGAGATGCGTTTATATAGCCAAACTGAAAGCAAAGCTCTCTTCACCCAAGACTGGACTAGACAGTCAAGAGGAGAAGGTAAACACTTGCACCACAACACACTCATCACATAGTCCCTCAAAACCTACACCACCAAAACACACACACACACACACACACACACAGAAACACAAAATGCACACCTGCATTCACAGAGGCTCTCAATAAAAATCTGCCCAAGCAACACAGACCTCCAAAGCAGAAACGCAAGCAACCTCCACCCCCAACACAACCCTAATGACACATAACCCATGAACTCAGTGTGCCACTCAACCACAGTCCATAAGGCACAACAACGTACTCAACACTGTAGTAATAGGAGACTCTATAGTCAGGCACACTGATGTTCCACTCACCAGGCTAAACAAGGAGAAAATCATTGTCCAACTGTACTCATCCCTCATTAGACCCATTATAGAATACAACTCCCCCATTTGGTATGTACCTCTCAAGACATCTGCAACAACTGGAAAGGAGACCCATTATAGAATACAACTCCCCCATTTGGTATGTACCTCTCAAGACATCTGCAACAACTGGAAAGGCCACAGAAATACCTCACTAAAAGAATCACAGGCCTAAAGCAGATGCCCTGTGCTGACCGCCTTAAAAAACTCCAGCTATACTCTGTCACATATCGCCTACTCTGAGGCGATCTCTGCTTAACATACAAGGCCATGTCAAACCCAGAGCTGTTGGACATGCTACACTTAAAGACATCACAATCCTTCAGAGCCACACATTCCAGGGATCTAAACCTTGTCATCACAATAAACAAAACATGTTCAAGGGATAGGTTCCTGACCCAGAGACTCCCCAGACTCTGGAATAGACTGTCCATACATGTCAAGCAGAGCACCTCTTTGACCCTCTTCAAAAGGAACCTTGATAACTGGATGGGAGAAAGGAAATTCACACCAGGGATCACGTCAGTCATCCTGCTAGACAGGGGTCCAGGGAAGTAAATAGTGTGGGAAGAAATAGTGAGGAAATTGTTATGGTTAGGCTTTTATGGGCCCTAGGGCTGATAGCCTAGTACCAACCTATGAACCTATGAAAGTTACTGTCAGCTGCCTATCGGGTGCCAGTATCTACCACATAATGCACGCACTCAGGTCACTCCACAGCAAGTACAAATATGACTCTGTCATTGTCCATGTTGGTGTGAATGACCTGAGATGTACCTCCCTGGACTACATGAAAAGAGACAGGTATGCCCCTAGCCCTGGGTATCATCCTACCATCACCCAGAATGATACCACAGTACAAGGACAAAATGAATGACTTCAACAATTGGCTAAGCATCTGGTGTCATTCTAAGGGGATCCAGTATCTGTCTGCCTGGGATGACATGATCGACAGACCACGATGCTTTGCCAGAGATGGCCTGCACCTGTCACCCTTGGGATTCTGGATACTGGCTAAGGCTCTTGCCACCCCTATAGTGTCTTTTTTAGGCAAGGTTCAAATGATAAATTCACCACCGTAACAGGTACAAGCAAGCAAAATCTGAGGGTAATGCTACTCAATGCTAGAAGTCTAAACCTCTAAATGCACTCACTCGAGGCACTCCTTAAAATGGAGAACATCGACATCTGTGCAGTGACAGAGACCTGGTTCAAGGCTCCAGAGAATACCCCTGCATTACCAGGCTATAATTCATACCACACCTTTCGGCCACCTAACCTGGATCGAAACACTAAAGGCGGAGGGGTGTCCATATTCATTACAGATATCCACACCTTCAGGCTAGTTGCTCAACATAATGCATCTGAGATTATCCAAGTGCAACTAACTCTGGGCAAGTCTGCAATCCAAATTGTAACTTGCTACAGATCCTCCACCATGCCCCAGGATTCCCACACCTCATTTCTTGATACACTGGAAAATATTAGGGTACAACCCAACACCCTAATAATGGGTGATTTCAACTACCCCATCATTAACTGGGAAACTACTCATGTTCGAACCCTTTTGAGCAATGTTTTCTGGAATTCATAAATTCCAACGCCTTGGATCAACTTATCCACACGCCCATTAGGGGCAGCAATATCCTAGACCTGGTCATTACCAACATGGGTGATTGGTGTTCCACACCAGAGGTCAATTCCTCGTTGGTCAGATCCGACCACAAGCTAATCACCCTAGACATCCACATTCCACCCTCACCCCCAATTAGGGAAACCACCATAAAAAAATTATCCAAAGCCAACTTCACATTTCTTAAGACAGAAGTGGCAAACTTCACGACACCCATGCAGTTTAACAATAGAGGTACGATTGCTGAATCCTACACAAATACACTTTATAAGCACTTACACAAGTGCATGGATCATGCTATCCCTAACAGAACCAAGATGCTATCCTCCAAAAAAAGGAAGCTAATGCGGTGGTCCCCTACCATAAACAAACTCTACAACAGAAGAAAGAAACTTGCAAAAAAGAGTAAAATTCCATGATTGAAGGACCTCCCTGGTCAGCCTCAGTATGAAGCTGAGATCCCTCATAAAATCCTCCAAAGCTAGTTACAAAAACAAAATCACCACTGATTCTTAAGACAACCACATAGAATTCTATAGCTATGTCAAGAATATCAATGGCAACACTCAGATCTGCTCTAAGTTGCAGCACAATGGCACTAAATATACAGAACCAACAGATATTGCCAACATCCTGGCAGATAGGGTCAGTGCTAACTTTACCCCCCTCTCACCCCCTAAAGGGCCCCATCTCTATACCGGAAGAATGCAAAGTTCTTGTAATCACAGCTGCACAGGTAAAAAACACACTCTCCAAAGCCAAGAACACAGACTCCATGGGACCTACAACATCCCAGGCTGCTTTCTACACGAACTACAGAATGAACTAGTACCCCACCTAAGTACCATGTTCAATCATAGCTTCACCTCAGGCTTTGTGCCACTGAATGGTGCACAGTGACGGTTATCCCACTCCGCAAAGGGGGAGTCACCACGGTCCCTGGGAACTACTGCCCCATTAGCCTGATGAGCCTGATCTGCAAGGCCATGGAATGTATCATCATGGAACTTATAAACAAAGACATTGGTAATCTGCAAACTCTGGACCCTAACCAGTTCAGGCTTGTAAAAGGCAGATCATGTCTCCTAAACCTGATATTCTTCTTGGAAGCAGTCACCAAAGCAGTAGGCGAGGGTAAGGTGGTTCACACAGCCTATCTAGATCTCGCCAAGGCTTTCAACACCATCCCCCACTCTGGAACTATAGATAAACTTACTAATCTAAGTATAAATCCCTATGTCATAAGATGGGTTGCCAACTGGCTCACTGACAGAACCAACACTGTGAAAGTAGCAGACTCCAAATCCAACTTCAGACCAGTGAGAAGTGGAGTACCACAGGGTTCAGTCCTGGGTCCTCTCCTGTTTGATATCTACTTCTCTGAAGTACAGGCTAACACAGAAGGTCTTTGGCTAATAAAGTTCGCAGATGACTGCAAACTAGGAGCCATAATCGAAACTCCTAACGATGTGGACATCCTACAAAAGGGCCTCACTAAGACAGATGCCTGGTGTCAAAGCCATGGCCTCAAGCTCAATGCCAAAAAGTGCATTGTCATCCCCTTTGATAAAAACTCTGTACCCATGAACTACCACATAGGCGGTAGTCTATTTAACACCGAAAATGTGATGAGACCTTGGGACACAGGTGGACAGCAGTCTCTCCTTTGATACTCACATCACTACATTAGTCAGGAAATCTTTCTAAGTGGCACACCTCATCACAAAAGGTTTCTCATTCAGGAAAAAAGAGGTCATCGTTCCCCTCTGCTCGGCACTCATTAGACCCATTATTGAGTACAATGCCCTTTTTGGTATGTACCTCACAAGACATCTACAACAACTGGAAAGGCCACAGAAATACCTCACAAAGAGGATTACAGGCCTCAAACATATGACCTATGCAGACCATCTCAAAAAACTCCAGCTTTACTCCATCACATATTGCCTTCTCATAGGCGATCTCTACCTAACATACAAAGCTATGTTAAACCCAGAGCTGTTGGACATGCTCCACTTAAAGAAATCCCTAGCCCTCTGAGCTATATGCTCTAGGGACCTAAACCTTGTCACCACAATAAACAGAACATGCTGGATGGATACATTCCTGTCCCAGAGACTTCCCATACTATGGAACAAACTACGTATCTATATCAAACAAAGCTCTTCATTAGCACTCTTCAAGAAAAATCTTGATTATTGGATGGGAAATAGGAAATTCACCCCAGGGATCACTTTTGTGGCTCTGCTTAACAGGGACACAGGAAAATAATTTTCTTGGGTGGCAAAAGCCAGGGTACCTTTTTGGCTAGGCTTATATAGGCCCTAGGGCCAATAGCCTAGTACCTACCTATGAACATATGAACTTGTCAGGAGGGCTGTGGTGGGGCTGCTACTGGAGGATGCAGGCCCTGCTGCAGTGCTGGAGGGTCATGTAGATATTGACTGGCATGACTGATGATGGTATATTAAACATTTGCGGCATACAGAATGCTGCAAATTTCTGTCAGGCTATAACTGAACCACACTGCAGTGTTTCCCCAAATGCTAAATGGTGGAACCAAGACTTCAACATGCAGAACGCATATTTTATCACAATTTGGTTTGAGCATGAGAAATGTTATCTTGCTATTCTACTTGGTCCCACTGCACTACTAACTAAAGTATGCTAACATCAGATATAATCCTGCTGTTCCTCCTAAGCCCAGTCCTATACCTCAGCTTAAGAAAATCCCTTTCCATAACAATACCACTAAATATAACACTCAAGGCACACATCACATATCACATCCTACATGCAGAACACTAAATCTATCCCCTTCCCTAGCCTTTACTCTAACCATGAGTCACAAACACACACACAAAATCCTACCCTAAAACCCCAAAATCACAGTTAACAATCTCCCAAATATTAACTACCTTCATTCCATCTACATTTAACAAAACACAGTTCAATCATTTGGACATTCAGTAAAATGCACATTCATCTAAACATGGCTACATTTATAAGATCCAATGAAATTAACATTTAATGAGTTGACATCCACCTTTTTGTGTATATCTAGCTACTATATATATATATATATATATATATATATATATATATATATATATATATATATATATATAGGTTTGCTATCATATATTCGATAGTCAAAATAAATTCCTACCTTAAATATCAACTAAGAAGTTTGATTTGGAATGTCGATAAGGTCAGAATGCCGCAAACACACTTCCTGTTGTGAATTTGACTTTTCTCAACATCCAAAGACTGCAATCTAGCACTGTATATCACATGATATGACAATTTTTACAGGGGGCAAGCCCCCCTGCACCCCCTGTGGGGGGCTGTGCCCTCCACACCCTGCAAATTATATATTCCAACTCTGAGATTGCACTACAGTGGGGAAAAGGGTAAATTTTTAGATCCCCACTGTACCGTGATCTCTAGTTATAAGATCGACCTCATATGTGCGAATGTGCTATGCATTCTCTGAACTGGGACTCGCAGAAATGAAGGTTCGGCAACACGGGATTCAGCCATCCATACTTTGACATCCAGTGGTCACCAAACCCTTCACTCGAAATTGTAATTGTAAACCGTAATAGATAGATATATGCACACACGTATATAGTGAACTACTTTGACTGGCAAAATGATTGTAACCACTTTAATCAATTTTTGTTGGTCAAATACACCACTCACAGAATACTCACTAAATCAAAAATTTATAAATACAAGCTTTCTTTTTCCAGTCAGTAAACTATAATAAAAAAGGACCTTAACAGTACCTGTAGGTGAGCTTCATCTGAATACTGGCACTATTAGGGAAAGTGTTAATACTACCTATACCTTAATCCTAACCCTCCACATTAACTTAAGAAAAAAAATCTTTCCCTAACAGTACCACTAAACAAATCATTTGGACATAGAACACACAAACATAGACACCCACTCTACTCGACTATCCCAAGCACTACCTCCAGCCCTAACCCTAAACATCCTACATTCATATACATGCTTATACAGAGACACACACACGCACACACACACACACACACACACACACACACACACACACACACACACACAGATACACACACAGACACACACACACACACACACACACACACACACGCACACACTCTGGCCCACAAACACAACCCTAAAACTATCCCCTTACCTAACCCTAGCCCTAATCTGTAAATGTGCACACACACACACGCACACACACACACACACACACACACACACACACACACACACACACACACACACACACACACATACACACACACACACACACACACACACACACACAAACATTCATAAACCAACATACCCACTTAACCTTTTTCAGGAAAACGCGTATCAGTTTGCCAAACATTTAATATAGTGCATGTTCAGCACAAAACAATCTGGAGTTAAAGTTGTCAACAAATGGATATTCCACAATGTTAACTGTTACTATATGTGTAGTGTTCTTAGACAAATACTATGTTCCTAAACAATCAGAAATCTATATTTCAGACATATTTGAACTGAAAACATCTTACCTTTGTGTAACAAGATAGTTCAAGGATATCCTGAGCATTTATAGTCTATATTCATTTATTCCCTTTCCAAGTTTCATTACAATTAGAATCACATTTATTTTATTTTATTTTACATTTGTTGACCGGGCTAGTCTGGCTGGATATATGTCCATTTTCAGCAGAGGCCCGAGGAGAAAAGCTCCACTATATACTAGTACAAACATAACATAACAAGGTACATAAAAAAAAGCACAGTAGGATACAATATTATAGGCATGTAAGAGAGCTAAATAGCTTAGTAATAGTATAGAAGCAAACACAACAGAATATAATCAAAACAGTGAGGATTCCTAGTTCTATAATCTTAACCATGCAATCATACTAACGTTGAAGGAGAGAAAATAGTGACTCATCCCCTAAGTCTGTAGAAATATATACAGTATTTACAATAATGATAACACTTTTAGTGCTAGGGCACTATTTTTAAGAAACAGAATAATTCCATATGTAGCAAGATATAGGTTTAAATAGAAAGGATGTATGACTTGGTTGTAGTAATATATCAAGTAGAAAGAGCAGAAGGTGTTAATGAAAATGAAAATGGAAGTGAATTTCAAGGAGAGCTACAGAGGATGGTGTGCTGTCTTAACATTAATGTCATCAAAATGTTTTGAAAAATAATCCCACCCTGGGTTTTTGGACATCTACAGCTGTCTGGAGAATGACTTATACTTCTTCTGTTTTCTGAAGACATATCTCTGCTGTACAATCTCTCCAGGATCTCTCTTGAAGTTGAACATCTTTTTTTCTCCATCAGTGACAGAGTTTGATCCTTGCAGAAAGAAGTAATTTTAAGTTTTAAGTCCCTAAATCAGAGTTATAGATAGCCGTTCTGGCACCAAAGGCCATTCCTTGATTTGGCTTGCTGTCAACTTTAAGATTTTGAACTATAGCAAACTGCTTGTTACAACTGACAAACAGTTTGCTATGGCTGACAGGGAGAAATGCGTGCATCTGTCCTTACCAAAAATGCATTATAGACATTCATTTCTGATTCTGAAAGCCAATAATAAACTAAGTTGGATATCGTTGGCATGAACGAGCTTCTGTAAATGCATTACCATTACTCAACTAAAGATCACACCACCTGACATCTTGTACCTGAGGCGTTTGTTACTTTGCCTCACCCTCAGCTACACCTGTGACTTATGAGGTTCAGGAGAGGGACAGTTTTCCCATTTATGAGTTTTACTTTGTTTATAGTTTTAGTATTCTTTTCTTACCAAACTGCCTTTTAGAATCTGAGTTTTGTCTAGGTCTTCTGTTGTATTCCTATTCCACCTTATAATGTCAGTTATGGCATCTTAGTTTCTTCTTTCTGTGAATCATTGTTATTTTGAAGGCAACGTTTTTATAAAGTCTTTAGCACTGTGTACTGAACTTAAAGAAAATCTCTAAACTGACCAAATTCCTTTTAAAACAGAAGGATGGACAAATAAGGTTAATATTCCATAGTTATATAATTTATTTCTCTGTGGCTAAAGTTGCTGTGTTGCATGATTTATAACTCTATATAAGTCATTAAACAGTTGGATTTTTAAAATGTTTCTACCTTATTCCAGTTTTAACTTGTTATATTTAGCAAACATTTTTTAGATTGCTAAGAAGGCTGCAGTACTATAGCAAATCTAGGCACTTTTGTCCCTTCCTTGGGTTTCCACTGAAAATGGACCCCTGGCTCATTTGGACTAACCCAGTTAAAAAATGTAAAATAACTAAATAAATAATTTCCTCCCACTATGTAGGTTATTTCATTTTCACTATTAATTCCTTTTGCAAATGTAACAACATCTATAATGATTTTTTTTTTATCCCAAAATTTCTTATGAAAACTAGAAGAAAAACCTAGCCAAGATAGAGTTTTCACTGTGTGATACCTTATACCTCCTCTAATAGAGGCACGTTAGGTATATGCATATGACCCCTTAAGGACATCAAATATTTCAGCTGCATGGCTTCTGAACGTCCATGAGGTTTTACTTCTTCTTTTTAAGTCTTTATGAATATGTTCAGTCCATTCAAGCCAACATGCACTAGTTGTGGGCATGCATGTTTCGACATTCTTATGACCTTGTCAGCACAGCATTAGTGGACTGTTTGGCTATACTTTAAAAACACAGGCCCCAGGATTCATAAAGCTTGCACCAGGTGCAGGTGTAGCATCGGCGTTCTAACACCAAATATGGCCACCAAGCGATGCAGGTATTAGCTGTTCCCACGTGCACTACCTGTGTACGCTACGCCCGCACAACTCCCGGCCCTGTATGCTAATTACTCCATGTGCAGCAGTGTAGCATGCAAATGAAGATATGTAGTTATCCAGGAAGTGGTGCAGGTGTAGTGAAAGCATGCAAAAATGTAAACCGTAAAAAATGGTTTACATTTTTGCAAACAGAAAATCGGAGCTTTGACAGCCGACCAAACACATGTATTACATTGTTAATATATGCCAATGGCTAAATATATAGCCATTGGCATAAACAAATGTACAAAATATAAAATTAACATTTAATATATATAGTCGCACTATCGTGACATGGAAGCGCAGGGCAGCGACGCGCAAAGGGGATCGCAAGGAAAATATAAAAATATAGAATAAAACTGCAATGTAACACATATCATGATTTCCCCATAATAGTCAATGACAGGCATGCTACACCATACGATGGCACAAGGGTTGCTAAGGGGCTGTGACAGTGTTATGTGTGGTAGCTAGGAATTAGTAGGCAATGCCATGCAAATGAGAGGAGTAATAGTGAATCACAGATTCCCCGCTGGTGTAAGGATGCACCTCACAGTGTAGCGTTATAACACAGAGGTGTGCCCTTGAGATAAAGATGACATCAAGAAAGGGTTATGTTACCATTGTTGTAAGCACATTGGAGCATTGCTAAACCGGTTTACCCCTAGCTAAGCAAAACTGCAGGATAGGAGTGTGTTGAACTGGCCATAGCTTTGCTTAGCTGAGAGTACACAAGGTAACTGAGTATGCATGTGAACGGAGATGAAAATGTGCGTAAACCCATTAAATGGGTTTGCGCAGTGCACACTGCAACTAAAACAGGAAGGATATAGGAAAGAAATAAGGAAATGGTGCAGCAGGGATATGGAGTACAAATGACTAATTAACACCTAGGATCCTACAGTGGGCCATTGACATCAGCTAACAAGCCTGCAAGCAGCTACCTGCAGAACAGGAAAGGGGAGAGGCTGTACTGCAAAGAAAACAGTAAAGTGTCAAAGCAGAACAAAGTCGATTTGCAGTATATCAGCTACAAGACACATTTTGCCATGACTGGGTAGGGAAAGTACAAAACAAGAAAGATGGCAGGTGGATGCATGCCTGATAATGGGAGGGGATCCAGTTTTAAAAGTAAATTAAAGGGCAACAGATTAATCAAGGCAGGCAAGCATAACTCCACAGTAAAGGCCCCACACTTGCAGTACTCATTGTAAAACCTATAATTAAGATACTCTGCAGCTGGAATAGCTCATACACACCCAATGACATCAGCAGCATCCAAAGCACAATAGTATAAAGTGTGAAAGCACCTCACACACATTTGTATATTTCCATACACTCTGCACCAGTGGTGTATATAGACAGGGAACTTTTAGTATGTACATGTTAGAGGCTGCCATAACTTTGATCCACCAGCATGTGTTGGAGACTAAAGGTGGTGTGGAGGATGATGCACATGACCATCTCAGGCACTAGAGGAGGAGGAGAGTGTTCAGACCCAGGGTAACCTACCAGGGGCTACATGATCTGGAGATAGTAGAGCATTACAGGGTGGACAGGGACAGAGTACAGCAACTTGTGGAGCTGTGCCGGCCATGCCTCAGAGCCAGAACAAACAGAGGGGAACCCATCCCAGTGGATAGGAAGGTAATGTGTAAGCCTGAGAATACTAGCTACAGGTACCTTTCAAAGACCAAACTGGGGATATCATGGGGATCTCACAGGCATCAGCATCCAGGGTACTACACCAGTTCCTGGATGCCCTGTTAACAAATGACAATGAGCACATATGCTTCCCCCGAACACAGGAGGAGTTGGCCAGCAATATGCATCTCTTCCACCATGTGGCAGAATACCTGGAGGTACTGGGTGCAACAGACTGCACGCACATACACATCAAGTCACCACCCGGTGAGCAGGGTAGGCGCTGCATAAACCACAAGGGATACCCCTCAATCAACTACCAGGTCATGTGCAATGCCCACGGCATTATCATGGATGTGTGTGCTGGCAGCCCTGGAAGCTATCACGACTCCTACATCTGGCACGCCTCACAGCTGTATCTGTTATTTTCCAGGGGGGACATCCCAAATGGCCACCTGGTGGGGGATGTTGGCTATGCACTGGAACTGTGGATGATGACTCCCATCAGAAATGCACACACACACATGCAGGAATGCAGGAACACCATAATGAGGCACATGCACAAACCAGAATCATCATAGAGTGTGTGTTTGGGATGCTGAAATCACAGTTCCGTTGCTTGGACATATCTGGTGGAGCCCTGCAGTACTCTCCAGGCACATGTGCTCACATCTTCATAGTATTTGCCATGCTACACAATATGATCCTGCGGAAATAGCTGCAGCAGGGACAGAATGGTGAAGGCCCTCACAGCCCACCACCATTGCCAAGGGCCCCATAGGCACAGAGGTACTCAGACCATGAACACCCTGAGCCAGTCCCAGTAGGCAGACAGAGGCATGCCCAGTATGCCCATGCCTTGGCAAGGAGGGAACATATAGCACACACACTGACAGTGTAGGCACCTAGGGACTGACACCTTTCTCCACCTGCACACACAGTAAAAATAGATGGCACACACACAAGACTAGCTGTAAATTGTCATGTATAGGCAGTCTACTGTGTGCATCCAACATAGGCAGCCCTCAACTATTGCACACACAATTGCCATTGGCACAAGGTAAGTCAACACCTGAACAGTAAATTAAGCTATCAGCATGTGCTGATACTGTATGTATAGGTTAATAGTCCGTACATGGCCAACTGCCAGAGGCCATTCATAAGCCTAGCCAAAATGTGTCAACTTTTGCAACCCCATTGATTCATTAACTGTCCCTCTGTGGAGCAGAGCCAATGGCGGGATCTCTGGGGTGTATCTACTGTTCCCCATCCATTCCTTAAGGTTTCTCTTGAAGAGTATTAGTGAGGGGCTCTGTATAATGTAGTTAGGGATGTTGTTCCAAAGTATGAGGAGTGTCTGTGACAGGAATCTGTCCCTCCAGCATCTTATAGTTATTGTTGTGGCAAGGTTCAGCTCACTAGTGTGTGGCTCAATGTGACATGGATTCCCATAGGTGGAGCATATCCATTAAGCCTGAGTTTGACATGGCTGTGTTGGCCAGCAGAGATCATCTCTGGGTAAACGAGATGCCACTGAGTAAAGCAGGAGTTTATTCAGTCTGGCTGCATAGGGCATATGTTTGAGGCCAGTAACCCCCTTGGCGAGGTACATTCGTGGACCTTCCAGCTGTTTGAAGTGTCTTCTGAGGTACATCCCAAATGGGTTATTATACCCTATGATGGGACTGATAAGTGATGAGTAAAGGGGCACTATAACCCCAGTATGTCTAGATGGGAACCCTTTAGTAATCATATGGCCTACATAGAAGGATGTCCTAACTACTTTGGTGATATGATTGTCAAAGGAGAGCTCACTATCTACCTTAGTCCCCAGATACCCCATTACCTCATCCATATTAAAGTGGCTGCCACTTATGTGTTAATATGTGGGTGCTTAATATTCCACAATAGAATGACCATGCGGTTAGCGGCACTTAGCTGGAGGCCATGACTTTGATACCTTGTGTCGGTCTCTGTGAGGCCCCTTGAGGGATGTCTGTGTCAGCTGGACTATCAATCATGGCTCCCAGTTCACAGATATTGCCAAACATGGTCTGCTGTAGACCACCTGTGTTTACCTGTACCTCTAAAAAAGTATATGCCAAACAGTAGGGCTCCCAGGACCGAGTCCTGTGGGACACCAGTTGTGACTGGTCAAGAGTTGGACCTAGAGACCGCTAGTTGTACCATGTGGGTTCTGTGTGTAAGCCAGTTGGCAAGCCAACCTGTGATGTATAGGTGTATGTACAGGCTGGTGAGTTTATCAATAATACCTGAGTGGGGCATAGTGTCAAAAGCCTTGGCGAGGTCCAGATTGTATGTGTGAACCACCTCTCCCCTCATCTAATGTCTTGGTGACTGTATGTAAGATGTCAAAAGGGTTCAGTAGGCATGAACTGTACTCAACCAAGCTGACCTGGGTTGGGTCACGTGTTAGGAGGTTAACAATATCTTTGTTAATGAGTGCCATGAGGATGAACTCCATACCACTGCAGACCAGGCTAGTCAGGCTTATGGGGTGGTAGTTACTATGGTCAGTTGTGATTCCACCTTGATGGAGTGGAATAACCATTGCCACACACCATTGTATGGGCACGTAGACTGTGGAGAGGCTGAATTTGAAAAGCTTAATTAGGTGTGGGTGTCAGGTTGTCTTGCACTGTTTGCAAGATGCAGTCTGGGACAACATCTGCCTCCATTGATGCTGTGTTCTGCTGTTAGAGAGGGCCATTTCCACCTGTGTGTCTCTGATGTATGGGATATTGTACCTTTTGGGTAGTGTTGTGGGCTCTTTAGGGGTCGAAGTATGCACTGAATGTATCTGCAAGGATGTTGGTGATATCAGTAGGGTCAGCATATTTTGTGTTATATTTCACCGGCACAGTGCAAATCTGTGTGTCACCACTTAGATCCTTGACATAGCCAAAGAAAGCTTTGTGGTTATCTTTCGAATCCTTGCGTATTTTTCTGCTGATGTTAGCCTTGGATGATTTCATGAGAGACCTACATATCATACTAATAGTGGTCATGGATGTCTGCCCTTCATGGGATTTGCTGTTTGTCTGGAACACTGTCCTACTTCTGTAGTATAGCCTGTTTATTGCAGGGGTCCACCAGACTAGTGTCCTTGTCTAGGAGGAGTGAGTCTTGGTTTACCAGTGATGGCATGATCCATACATCCATGTAGGTGATTATAGATTCCATTTGTAAATCTGTCTGTATCTTGAGCAGTGTTTCCCCTTAGCGTGGGGGCTGCGAAACCCCCCATCCCTATCTCTAGTAGTGTAAATGTAGCTGTAGGAAAGGTATACACTGTGGTTTCCATGAGTGGGGGGATGTTTGGGTGTGGAAACAGTGAATAGTCCATGGTCGGATCTAACCAATGTCCGGTTAACCTCTACTGTGGTGCACCTGTTGCCCATGTTGGTGATGACCACTTCTAGTATGTTTCCACCCCTCATTAGGGAGGTTACTACCTGATACAGGGCATATGAGATGATAAATTCCAGGAAGTGCTGGGCCTGGAAGTGAGTACTTGAGTAGGTTTCCCAGTTAATGGTAGGGTAGTTGACATCGACCAATGCCAGGGTGTGCGTTAGGATTATCATGTTCTCCACTATCTCCAGGTAGGTGGAGTGGTGGTCCTGGGTCATGGAGGGTGATCTGTAGCAGGCCAAAGTTTACATTGCAGTTGTGGCTGATGTTAGCTGCACATGGATGATCTCAGAGGTATCATGCTGTCCTACTAACCTGGAGGTGTAGGTATCCCTGATGAATGTGGATACACCCCCTCCATGTCTGTGTCAGTCCATGTTCTGTGGCTGAAATGTGTGGCATGGTTTGTAGTCTGGTAGTGCTGGTGTGCTCTCAGGAGCCTTAAGACAGGTCTCAGTTACTGCACAGATGTTGACATTGTCCATCCTGAGGAGTGCTGTGAGTTTATCCATGTTGTGATCACAACCCCTGGTGTTGAGTAGCATAACCCTCATTGATTCTGCTACTGTGCTGTTTATGGAGCTGGTATTCACCTTTGAGATTCACCTAAAAAAAGGCACCATGGGGGCGCCAATAGCCTTGGCCAGTATTCCAAAGCCTAAGGCTGACACATAAGTCGGTATGGTATTGTTGCATGCATGTTTCCCATCTGTGCTTGTTTCTCATCTCTCCTGTAGGTAACCTACTGGTATGCAATAGAAAGCCTTAAACTTATACAAGTCTTCTAGCTTCCAAGATAGGCTTTTGGAGTGACTAAGTATCAGTGTTCTGTATGTTCTTGCTGTACTTAACTGTGTCCTGACTACATGGTGATTTCTCACTGTATATTGTGATCTGAAAGTCTGTTTATTCACATATTATGGCTGTGATGGACTGCACTTTAGAGGTTCACAGATAGCCTACAACCTATCTGCCCAAGGGCAATTAGAAGCATAGCTACAGTGTGTTGGCTTTCTCCGCACCATTGTTGAAGTAACTGAACCTCTGTCATGCATAGCCAATGAAGCAATTCCAGGCAGAGTTGCCGGAAGCTGTTGAAGACTGGGGTGGTGGAGGGTGATAGGGGCACTTAGTGATTTAAAGAGGGCATGTTAATGTGGCAATTCAACACCATTCAATTTCCTCAACAGGTCTCACAGCTATCAAAGTGGATGGGCTCCCCCACCCCCTGGCTGTATGGTTCTGGGACACATGATCCCAGGGGTGTATATTCTGTTACCCATTCACACAACAAGGTTTCCCTTGAAGTGTGTCAGTGGGGGGCTATGCCTAATGTAGTTAGGAATGTAATTTATTGTCTCACATCACATTTGTTATAAGTTGTTATTTCAAGAGTAAGTGAAGCTCAGTGGGTTTGGGGGCCTCCTCCCTTTGCTTAGCCTAGCTTACACATAGAAATCATCTAAATAGGAAATAGGCGGAAGCAAAGTTAATGTCAATAGTGTAATAAGTAGTCTGCATAGTATCTGTGCATTCAAGGTCCCAATCCCAATAAAGTCAGGGATGTTTATCATGTTAAAAAGTATACCTTAACCACAGCTTGCATATATAGGTAGTAATCGTCTGTATAATAAACATTCAGAACACCCATATAAACCCATGTGTGCTGGAGAGTAAAGTCAATAGAGAATGTAATGTTATGTAAGCACATAGTGAGATGTTACTTCACTGAAATGTATATATCCTGAGTAGTTAGCGGATGTGGCCGTGTTTGTATGCACATGTTATACGTTATAAAGTTTGTTTAACTGTGTTTAACCACTGCTATAATGTCACAGAAACACTTTTAAACATGCTGCTAAAATGAGCCTTATTCCGGAGTAAAAAACATTTTTAAAACATCGCAGATGTTGAATCCTGGACCATGCACACTGTAGTCATGGGACTTACCACTAAGCCATCTGAGGTGTATACATGTTTCATGGTCTTTAGACTACAAATTATGCCATATGAATTCCACTGTAATGACCACAAATGGGACAGTCACTTTGTGTACATGTGTATAGCACATTGTAATGTACTGTAGTTTGTGAACCAACACATACAAGTCTACATATGTATTACTGTTACAAATTAATACAAAAAAAAATATATATATATATATATATATATATATATATATATATATATACTTGTCAGTGATGTCTGCACATAGATATAAATATATATATATATATATATATATATATATATATATATATATATATATATATATATATATATACAGTTACATCAATATCCATATATATAAACATCTATGAACACACTTTGTGACACAGAAGCAATCCAAAGGAATTGAAGTGTACACAAAACACATGCAGCTCTGGTATTATAACTATTAATATTAACCTAATTCACCATAGAAGGGATGTTTGTTGTGTATGTGAAGATTGAGCTGGGGGAGGAATGATGGGTAATGAAATCATGCATCAAGGAGAGCCTGGGTCGGATATTCAGTAAGTGAACTGGAGGGGTACACATGGAGTATTGGGACAATATAAGGACACAAAACAAGAACCTTTTTCATTCATAATACACCCTGTCATGTCACACTGCAACACCTAATTTCACAAACATATGAACATTAACATGTATCAGACATATGTACACCAACTGACTGTCACATTTGTTTTCAGTAGTGAGGAATGCCTGTAGTAAAATGTATATTCTAAACACCATAGCATTTGTACATATCTCAGATGCCTTAGTGGTAAAGTCAGTGACTGTGGTGTTCAAGACCTGCAAGGGCTGTTAAGTTATTTTGAGGGCCAGAATAAGGGTTGTTGGATGCAGGTGGATTAAAGCACTATTAAGCAGTTGTAAGTGGGTTTCCATGAGTTTGCGCAACGGTAAGCAGCACTTAAACACGATTAAATGGAGAAGCACTTCACAGGTTGAACCTTTGCTTAACGTCGCACAGACCATGGGCAAACCTGCTTACAAACACTTAAATGTGCATTATTCACACTTTTCCCAACCAGTGCCTACTCTGAGAGGTAAAATAATAACACCTTCCAGGATTAGAACCCGCAACCATGTACTCCATACTCAGAGTAACCTACCACTAAGCTACCTGAGAGGTGCCTATGCTGCTTGTGTATGCAGATAGGTTAAAACACAAAAGGGAGGAATGTGTTGAAATAGGACAACCTGTCATGTACCCAATGAAAGGTGTATGCTCATATATATATATATATATATATATATAGAGAGAGAGAGAGAGAGAGAGAGAGATACATAGAGACATCACTGAATGGCCTGCTGAGTAATCTTACTTGGTTTTCACTTGCTTTTGGTGTTTTTTGCTTGTTTACTCAGTTGATTTAATACATAGAGGCATGTTGATATATATAGATCTACATATATATGTAGATATATAGATAGGTTAAAAACATCTACACATCTATGGTGGTACAGATAAATGTATGCAATAATATATATTATATATTATATCTATATGCATGTACACACATACACACACACACACACACATATATATATATATATATATATATATATATATATATATATATATATATATATATATATATATATATATATATATATATATATACACATGCATACATGTGTGTAGACAGCATCCGAAGTGTTCATATCTGAGTATAACATGGACCATGGCAATCACACATTCTGCCCCCCCCCTAAACAATATGAATATGAAGAGTAGATGCCAATACACTATTACAAATATGTTCTATGGACACAGTCGCCAACACAACTGCAATGATTGCAAATATCCATGACAGAAATACACAGACAGCTTTCATTTAGTAAAACTTTATTACATTCCAATGTATTGCCAAATGATTCAAGGACTAACAGTACCTGCATGCTATACAGGAAGCATTTAACAGTGCCTTAATGAATCAGCCTGCAATTACCATAGAATTAGTCCACTAAGGGATAGGTGTTCACATAGGGAAAGAACATCTACACACATCTAGAAGTTGTATAAAAGGTGTTCCTACACACCTGCATGTGCTATGTACACCCACCAACATCTACCCCACAACCAAAATAATTACATCAATACATACTGTCATACCATAACCAATTATTCAACTACTGTACAACATCTGCTGAAACCTTAACATACCTGGACACAGACACACTAACATGGCCCTATGTGAAATAGTTGCTGTTATACAATTGAACAGCTGCTTATGTTACAGGGTTTGTATGAACTAATCCCGTTTCAGAGGGCTGAAAGGTTTGTACACCAGGAACTGTTACCGAACACTGATTATCAGCACAGTATGATACACTTTAACACCAAACTAAAGATGTCTGGTAAACACACTGCAAACCCCCTAACAGTATATGCATAGCTATGCAGCCTTGAGCTGGTCAAACATCCTGGTCAGACTGAAACATATGCAGAAGTGTTAGGTACAGACAAACCCTGCACAAGTAACAATGTTCATAGGTTCATAGGTTCATAGGTAGGTAGGTACTAGGCTATCAGCCCTGGGGCTTATACAAATCCAGCCAAAAAGGTACCCTGGCTTTTGCCACCCAAGAAAATTATTTTCCTGTGCCACTGTTGAGCAGAGGTGATCCCCAGGGTGAATTTCCTATTTCCCATCCAATCATCAAGATTTTTCTTGAAGAGTGCTAATGAGGAGCTTTGTTTGATACAGATAGGTAGTTTATTCCAGAGTATGGGAAGTCTCTGGGACAGGAATCTATCCCTCCAGCATGTTCTGTTTATTGTGGTGACAAGGTTTAGGCCCCTAGATTGTGTAGCTCTGAGGGATTGGGATTTCTTGAAGTGGAGCATGTCCAACAGCTCTGGGTTTTACATAGCTTTGTATGTTAGGCAGAGATCACCTCTGAGTAGGTGATATGCGACAGAGTAAAGCTGGAGTTTTTTGAGACGGTCTGTGTAGGGCATCTGTTTGAGGCCGGTAAACCTCTTTGTGAGGTTTTTCTGCGGCCTTTCCGGTTGTTCTAGATGTCTTGTGAGGTACATACCAAAAGGGGAGTTGTACGCTATAATGAGTCTAATGAGTGATGAGTAGAGGGGAACAATGACCTCTTTTTTTCTCGATGAGAAACCTTTTGTGATGAGGTGTGCCATGTAGAAGGATTTCCTGACTACTGTGATGATGTGACTATCAAAGGATAGACTACTGTCCACCTGTGCCCCAAGGTCTCTTATCACACTTTCGGTGTTAAGTATACTACCGCCTATGTAGTAGTTCATGGGTACAGAGTTTTTCCCAAGGGGAAGACAATGCACTTTTTGGCATTGAGCTTGAAGCCATGGCTTTGACACCAGACATCTGTTTCAGTGAGGCCCTTTTGTAGGATGTCCACATCATTAGGAGTTTTGATTATGGCCCCTAGTTTGCAGTCATCTGCAAAGTTCGTTAGCCAAAGACCTTCTGTGTTAGACTGTACTTCAGAGAATAGATACCAAACAGGAGAGGACCCAGGACTGAACCCTGTGGTACTCCACTTGTCACTGGTCTGAAGTTGGATTTGGAGTCTGCTACTTTCACTGTGTGGGTTCTGTCAGTGAGCCAGATGGCAACCCATCTTGTGACATAGGAATTTATACCTAGTTTAGTGAGTTTATCTATAATTCCAGAATGGGGGATATTGTCGAAAGCCTTGGCAAGATCTAGATAGGCTGTGTGAACCACCTTACCCTTGTCTATGGCTTTGGTGACTGCTTCAAAGAAGTCTATCAGGTTTAGGAGACATGATCTTCCTTTTACAAACCTGAATTGGGTGGGGTCCAGAGTTTGGAGATTACCAATGTCTTTGTTTATAAGTTCCATGATGATACATTCCATGGCCTTGCAGACCAGGCTTGTCAGGCTAATGGGGCGGCAGTTCCCGCGGTCCATGGTGGCTCCCCCCTTGTGGAGTGGGATAACCATTGCTGTGCGCCATTCAGCAGGCACAAAGCCTGAGGTGAGGCTATGACTGAACATGGTACTTAGGTGGGGTGCCAGTTAGTTCTGTAGTTTGTGTAGAACGCAGCCTGGGATGTTGTCTGGTCCCATGGATACTGTGTTCTTGGCTTTGGAGAGTGTGGTTTTTACCTGTGCAGCCGTGATTACAGGAACTTTGCATTCTTCCGGTATAGAGATGGGCTCTTAAGGGGGTGAGAGGGGGGTAAAGTTAGCACTGAACCTATCTGCCAGGATGTTGGCAATATTAGTTGGGTCTGTATATTTAGTGCCATTGTGCTGTAACTCAGAGCAGATCTGAGTGTTGCCATTGAGATTCTTGACATAGCTCTAGAATGCTTTGTGGCTGTCTTTAGAATCTGTGGCGATTTTGTTTTCGTAACTAGCTTTGGAGGATTTTATCAGGGATCGCAGCTTCTTACTGAGGCTGACCAGGGAGCTCCTCCACTCATGGGATTTTACTCTCTTTTGCAATAGTTGTACAGTTTGTTTATAGCAGGGGACCACCAGATTGGCTTCCTTTTTTTGGAGGATAGCATCTTGGTTCTGTTTGGAATAGCACGATCCATGCACTCATGTAAGTGCTTATAAAGTGCAATTGTGTAGGATTCAGTAGTCATAACTGTATTGTCCATCTGCATGGGTGTCATGAAGTTCACCACTTCTGTCTTAAGAAGCATGAAGTTGGCTTTGGAGAAATATTTTACCATGGTTTCCTTAATGGGGGGTGGGGGCAGGAGGTGGATATCTAGGGTAATTAGCTTATGGTCGGATCGGATCAATGAGGCGTTGACTTCAGATGTGGAACACCGGTCACTCATGTTGGTAATGACTAGATCTAAGATATTGTTGCCCCTGGTGGGGGTGTGGATAAGTTGATCCAGGGCATTGGAGTTTATGAATTCCAGAAAGTGTTGAGCAAAAAAGTTGGTACATGAGTAGTTTTCCCAGTTAATGGTGGGGTAGTTGAAATCACCCATTATTGGTTGAACCCTAATATTTTCCAGTACATCAAGAAAAGATGAGTGGGAATCCTGGGGCATGGTGGGTGATCTGTAGCAAGCTACAATGTGGATTGCAGTTTTGCCCAGAGTTAGTTGCACTTGAATAACCTCGGCTGCATTATGCTGAGCAACTAGCCTGGAGGTGTGGATATCCTTAATGAATATGGACACACCTTTGCCTTTGGTGTTCTGGTCCAGGTTACATGGCTGAAAAGTGTGGTATGAGTTATAGCCTGGTAGTGCAGGGTTGCTCTCTGGAGCCTTGAACCAGGTCTCAGTCACTGCACAGATATCAGTGTTCTCCATTTTAAGGAGTGCCTCGAGTGAGTACATTTTGAGATTTAGACTAAATATTACAGCAGTACTCACATTTAGACCAAATCCTCTAGGCATTACAAACAATATATTACTGTTCGTCTTTATACAGCTGTCGCAATAGATTTCAAACAACACTTCCAAGCTGTATTCCTCACAAGTAAGGAAAAGGGACAACACCCAAGTGGAGCACTCAGTTATACTCCACTGTTGCCATGGTATTGGCTAAAGCAGTAGTAGCACAGCTGATGTGCATGTAAGTAGCTACTTAGGAACACCAATTGGTTATTGGGACAGCACGTTACTGATCTGTAACTATAAAAGGTTGCCTTGTCACACATTCAAACCATCTGTATCTACCTGTAGGACAGTACAAAACACTGAAAGACAAACCAAAAACGAGTATTATACTAGCTAATAACACCTCCAATTACTAAGAAGCTATGTATAACATGTATGTCTGTGTATGTAGTACCTGTTCTGTAAGAATTACAGTGTAATCAATGCATACAGTGGAAATAGCTATCTTGTAGTGATGTATTGTTGAGCAGTAGTAATGCTTGTAGTATTCTATGTGTGTACTGCTGTAAGTCACAAGGCAAATACCTCATTCACCACAAAGGATGATATGGGCTTGGAACTCACCAGTTTGCTTCCAGCCACTGTCAGTGTCAGGGTTGGTCCAACAAGTATGTGCTATAACGGGATAGTATATGTCGATATATTGTAACAGTAGACATATGTCTGGGTGTATAAGTAAGATGAACATGTCAAAGGTGGGCTTACTGTGCAAATATGGTTTGCATTGTGGGGTATTGTGCCAATAACTGTGTAATGTACAGTATTTTAGGCAGATCTGTATTCCATTCTGAATACCCTTTCTGTTATGTTATATAAACCGTAGTTATGTCTATTGGCAATTACAATACTCAATAACAGGATACATATAACTTGTATTCATCTGACAGTTTAGCAGCATGATAGCAAAGATAATTGGAAGAGCTAGGTAACTATCCATGCACATAACACATGTAATATTCACCTCTCTAGTATTGTTTACAAGCAATAACAGCTGCGCATGTGTACATGTTATGCAAATGTGTAGTGACCCTTGTTACAGGGCTGGGCCAAATGGCTATGTGCACACCTACATAGAGTGGATATTAAGAGTAGAGACACACTGGTTGAACTACCAGGTTTGTGTAGCCTAACATCTCATTGCCAACCTAATGGCAGCTTGCACATACTGTATGTAAGGTAGTGCACAGCACTGGCAATGAAACAGGTTACATATCATCTTTAACTCCAGTGTAACATCTGCAATAGGAGTGTAAGATGTAGGTGACTGCTGCCCATGTGTAATAGCTGCTTCATAGGTGATGGCTTACACTATCTGATTATATCCTGATCATGTTGATAGTGGCATCAGAGTCTATTGATACATGACTCTGTTTGGAGAGTGGGTGTCTGTGCCCAACAGAGCTCATGGTCCTGGTGGATATGTGAGTATATACCCAGAAAAGGAAACAGACCTGTAGACACTTGCATCATCTGTAATCAACTATCAGGATGTGACGTGCTCCTCGGAGGAGGATTGTTGCTAAAGGTAGCTACAATGTTTCCATAACAGCCAGTGTAGTCACGTCCATAACACAAATATTTACATGTGAGCATCACTGTCTAAAACATCTTCATAAGCAATAAGTAAACTAAATACAGTACTTAGTACTTGTAGTACTGAATGCTTATACAGGCATGTCCACTAGTCAGCTACTTGTGTTTACTAATGTCAGCTTTGTGTATGTGGCCATCCTGGGGGAATGTAATCTCTATGACATGTACACTGCCAAACCCACCTAACACCACACCCCACATATTGTCTGGGATGCAGCTACAGAGAAAAGCTGGAAGGCAGTCCAGTCTACAGCCATGACTGGACAGGACAGTCATGAGGTGTAGGTTAAAACATGCATCTCATCATCACAACCAACACATACCCTTACCAGAACACAGTAAGGACACCCTCACACACTACCAGAAATCACACATATTCATAGATGCTTCTAAGTATCTGGCCAAACAAGTGACCTCCCAAGCTGGAAGAGACAGACAAAGAAATACACAAACTGTATAACATAGTTTGCAGAATTGTGCCACACTTCAGAACACGTGGCCAAAAACATGCCCAACAGTACTCATTTGTGAATGCAAACTCTAGCACTATGTTACACATCAACCTATAAGAGGGCATACATACTTTCAGCTGCCTGTCTGCCATGATTAGCCACATACCCATACACTCAGACCACCTTCTGAACTGTACACATGGCTCTGGCATATTCCATGTTGTTGTGCAGGACCTGTGATGCAGTAGCCTGGACTGCATGGAAACACACATGTAGGAACTGTCAGGTCGTGTAGACCATGCAGGTATGTCCCAAGGCCTGGATAGCATTCTGCCATTGGCCAGAATGACATTGCAGTACTGGGACAAAAGGATTGTATTCCACAATTGTCTAATGTAGTGGTGCAAGTCAAAGGGTATCCAGTATCTGTCTGCCAGTGAAAACATGGTTGACAGACCATGATGCTTTGCCAGACAGGGCCTGCACCTGTCACCCCTGAGAATCTGGATACTGCCTAGAGCTCATACTTCCCCTATAGTGCCTTCATCATGCACAGTTCAAGTGAAGGTCCATTGCTGTTACAGGGACAGCCAAGCAATAAACTGTGGGTCTCGCTACTCAATGATACATGTCAGAAACACTATATGGACTCATATATGTCAATCCCTAACATGCAGAACATATCTGTGCAGTGGCTGAGACGTTTCAATGCTCTGAAGAGCACACCTGCATGACCATGTTATAACACATATCTCACTTCTTGCCCATTATCCTTTATTGGAACACACAGGCCGCAGGTGTCCATATTCCTGAAGGATATGTACACCCCCACGCTAGTTGCACTTGCATAACTTCAGATGCATTATGCTGAGCAACTACCTTTGTGCCAAAGTGGAATTCAAATTGCACCTTGCGACAGATCACCCACCATGCTGCGGATTTCCCAACTGTCATAATGTGCTGTAATGACAAAGATTAGGTTTGAGACAGAAAACCATAATAATGGCTACTCTCAACTATTCCATTATGAACTGGGAAGACTCCTGCGCACAATGCATGTTGGATTCCATCAACCCCAATGACCTGGATCACAATAGTCACACAAACAGGGCTAGCAGTATGCTACACATAGTCAGTCTCCAAAGCCAATGTTATGCTTCCTAAGAGCAAAGTGGTGACTGTCATGGCACCCATGCAGATGGACAATGCATGTGCAAATGCTGAATCCTATATAAATGAACTGAAAGCAGTCACATACGTGCAGTGATCGTGCCACTGAAACATTGCCAAGATTCAACCAAACACAAACAAGAAGGCAAACTGGTGGTACCAAGCTTTAAAATGTACCACAGAAGGTAGTAACTGTTGCAAGAGTGAACACACATGAGTGTAGGTGATCCCTGGTCAGCCTCAGTAAGACTGCATCACCATATAAAACCACACAAAGCTACTGTGAAACTAATCAACCACATATTATGAGGCCAACCACAGAGCATTATATAGCTGTGTCATTAATCATAATGGCAACGACAAGACCTGCCATGCTGCACAGCACTATGGCATGGGAAGTACTGCACCAACAGAAATAGCACCTGTTCATCCAGATAGGGTCTTGGAGAACCTAAACCCACTCCCACCCCCAACAGGTACACATAGTTATATATCCATGTACACAACAGAGCCCCTGTAATAACAACTATGCAGGTACAAGCTGCACTCTCTAAAGCCATACATACAGCTTTCATGGGACCTATCAACATCCCAGGGTGTATCCTACACAAATGTAAGAACAATCAGCTCTCCACATACACATCATGTTCAATCATAGCTCCATGTCAGGCTGTGTACACACTGAATGGTGCACAGCAACAATTATCACACCCCACAAAGGGGGAGACACCATTGATAATGGGAAATAGTGCACTACTACCCTGCTGAGTCTGGTCTGTAAGGCCATGAACCGTGATCAACATATTTGATGTACTCAGTGCAGATGTAGATGACAGTAAGGTTGATTCACACACCATATCATAACATTGCCAGGTCGTAGGACACCACCACACATACTGTGTTCCAGCTACACTCGGTAAACTAGGTGTATATTCCTATGTCACAGAAGTGGTTGGTAACTGGACTGCTGGCAGAACCAACACTACAGAAGGTATCTGACTAATACACACACATCAAACCAGTGCCAGCCACAGTACTACTCCCCCTCTTTGTTATCTATACCACACAGACTAATACAGAAGGCATCTGCCTATTGATGTTTGCAAATGACTATGAACTAGGAGCAATAGTTGACTCAATGTGTGCTGCGTTCAACATACAGAAGGGCCTTTATGTGTCAGATGTGTGGTATGTGACATATGGCCACAATATGACAGCTAAGTATTATATTGTCATCCTCTATGTTAAAAACCCTGTACCCATGAACTACCACCTAGGCATCGGTCAACGTAATGGCAACTGTGTGTATATGGGATGCAGCTGGACAGTAGTCTTTCCTTTGATAGTTACTTTACCACACCAGTCAGGTAGTCATATGTGGCACCCCTAATCATGACAGGGTGCCATCCATGAATATAGAGATAATTGTTCAGCCATACTCAGCACTCATGTGACCCATAATAGATCACATATTTCCTTTAAGGATTATTGCCCATGTGTAGATGACCTACACTGCCCTTCCCAATCCCAAGCTCCACTATGTAGCATGCAGCCTACCCTGAATAAAGCCATGTCCAACCCAAAGATGTTTGATATGCTACACTTAACACATCCTGATCCCAAATAAACACATACTTCATTGATATCCACCTTCCTAGTACAAGGATCACAACATGCCTGACAGATCTCTGTCCCATACACTTTACATACTCTTGCCATACTATGTATCCCTGTCCAGCGAAGCTGCACATCACCACTCTCTGTGACATGATGTGATGACCGCATGCCAAATATATCAGTAACCCTGTGGATCAGTTCTGTGGCACTGCTTGAACTGGCCACTGAAATGTATTGCCTACAGCTAGGTAACCTGTCTGCCTAGGCTCATAAATGGCCCAGGGCATATAGCCTACTAGTTCACTATGACCATACATGCTATAGTTGATATCCAACCCTGCAAATACCATCAGGCTAGCTATTGTCCCATGAGTTTCAAATGTGCAACACAGGCAATACATGTCAGGATGCTACACAGCTGTACAGTGCCATGTAGATGTATATGGCAAAATACATGCATGTAAAACATTCTGTGAGCAAGTCTGCAGGGTCAAAGGTCACATCCCTAAAGGCTGTGTATGACTATATATGTGACATAGAAATAACAAGCAACTAACACCAAGAAAAGTAATCTTCTGCTCCACTGGAATACAATTCTCCTTTATTGTCCAACGTTACAAATGAGTGCTTTCGTCTGCTCAAGGCAGACTTCATCAGATAAAAGAGTCACTGGTGCATAGTCTTTTTATATAAAATGAACAAAACCAATAATTCAATTAAATTCACATAGTTAATTACCTTAAAGGCATATTATACCAAAATCCACTCCAAACAACTTGAATCAATCAAATGCTTCTAAAATTTCTACCATAAACTATTCTAAAATACTTGAATATGTGAATAATTATTAAAAATGAAGTATATAATATTTAAAATATTAAATCTTGTGAACCTATGTATACAGAAAACATTAAAAAGAATTGTAAACCAAAATGTTATACTATGTATGCTGTTCATGTTCTTTTCCATTTCATTTTGAAAATTTGCATCATTATTTTCCTTACACTACTGTAATATATGGATGCCATATCCATGCTTTCTAGTTTACAGAGAGAAATTTAAACTGTGAGAGGGTACCTAGTCTAATGATGTTAATATATATTGAAAATTATGTACCCAATCTGAGGTAGAATTGGTTTAAAAATATTTCAAACTTTAAACACTACCCGCCTTACCTTCCAAAATGGCCTTAATATTAACATATTCGTTGAGGCCAGGTCTTATATTTGACCTGAGTCTCAACTGCCATCTAATTTCTTTTTGTAATAGGAGGTTCTTGTTATCACCTCCCCTGTTATCCATGCCAACTAAGTCTATAATACCAAATCTAAAATCTGGGGTTGAATTACAAGTCATATTGTGCTTGTAAAGAGCACTAGTTTCCTTTTTGATTCTGATGTCATTCCTGTGTTCATAGATTCTATCCCTTAGTGCTCTTTCAGTTTTGCCCACGTAGTATGAAGAACAGTGATTACAAATAGCCAGGTACACCAACATTCTGGTCTGACAATTACCTCTACAAAACTTGATTCTACTACCCAGACCATTATTCAAGGTGATTTGCCCTGCTTGGTTAATGTAAGAACACTGCTTACACCTACCACATGGTTTGGTCCCCATTTCATATCTCCGTGTGTGAACCCCTCTACCCAAAGATTCCTTGAAATTAATACCAACCTTGTGTATGAATCTGGGTTTGTTCCCTATAACCTCAATAATGTCACTATTGTTTTTTAAAATTGACCAATTGTTTTGCAGTATTTGTGTGAAGTGATCCGAAAAGTTGTTGTATTCAATAGTACATGCCCCTAAAAAATCCTTAGGTTCCTCAAATCGTTTGTCAGTAGTTGTCAATTGCTGGCCTAATAATGGTTTGAATCTAGTACCCCATCCCTGGTATACCTCACCCAAAATGTCTCCTACCATTTCCTTTGGATAACCTCTATCGGTGAATTTTTCACCCAAAAAAATAAATTCTTGTATTAAATCATCAAATTCTGAGGTCATCCTAGCCACTCTGACTGCCTGTCCTTTGACTATGCTCCTTTTTTGATGATAAGGATGCTGGCTGTCAAAATGGAGGTAGCTGTTGCACCAAGTTTCTTTCCTGAAAATTTGTGATTTAAAGCCATTAGCTGTTTTCGTGAGTGTGATATCCAGAAAACTGATACTATCCTTGTGTATTTGATGTGTGAAAGATAGGAAGGACATGGAACTGTTAATATATCCTGTAAATTCTTCTAACTGTTCCAACGTCCCTTCCCAAATTACAAAAATGTCATCCAAAAACCTAAGATATGTCTTAATGTAACCTGCAAATTGACTCTGGAATATATATGTTTTCCCACTCCAATAAAACCAGGTTGGCATAAATGGGGGCACAGGCTGCCCCCATAGCAACACCACTCACCTGTTTATAGTATTCGCCCTCGAACACTATGTAGTTGTTATCTCGAACTACTTCCATTAGTTCAAGTGCCAATAATTTATTTATATAAATATATAAATATATGTGACATATACACAGCATTAAGGTCTATTCCATTAATGTGAACACATCCAGGCATGTGCTGATAGGTAAAGACACCAGTACAGGCAAACAGACATGCCCACGTCAAGACAACATCCACATGTAGTATGAGCAATGTCATCACATGACACACACATATATGGTGATAACATCACATCACACGTAAGTGTCACATGTGTGTGACTTAAACATGTCAGTGGTGTTAGTGTCATGTAGATTTGCAAAGAATTATTTGTAATCTTAATAAATGTGATACACGTATGTTCAGTTGTTCTTCTGTACTTCTCTGTGAGTTACTGTGACCTGTCTCCATCATTATGTCCTCCAGGTATGCCACATAGCAGGCTGCCAGCATACACCTGCTCAGAGGATGAGGTCCTCATCCCATACCTTCTTGACAACCATTCAACACTCGTCAGCCATGTGCCACAGGATGCACAGCAGTGGAATGCCCTGTGGGAGGAAGTCTGCAGGAGGGTAAATTATGTTGCTGGTCAGAATCGCACCTATCAGCAGGTGAGCCAACACTGCACCGACCTCATAACATGAGCAAAACAACGTGCTAATGCAATCACCAAGGAACAAGGTGCAACAGGTGGGAGGTCCACTCACCCAGCCCCCAATCACACATACCAAAGAGCTACTGGCCAACCTGGGGACACCTGCAGACCTCCATCCACAAGTTTTTGCTGATATTGTGGAGGTGGGCATCTCTCCACCACTGAGCCTGGAGTTGACTGGTAAGTCATTACTGCACATATAACACAACTATATTTCACATAGTTACATGTGTTACTGTACAATATGTAATGTAACATCATGTGCAAGGCATGTATGCACACATGCCATATACTATAGTCTGCTACTCTATGTATGCACAGATGTGCATACTCCATAGTATAGTGTATTGTACTGGCTTATGTGCTAACATGGCCATTGCACCCTGTAGCTATCACACAGGTGTGGATAATGATCTTACTGCTGACACACTCCTGTTTAGGTACCTCTGGTGTTTTGCAGCGACAGCAGCCTGTGTCAGGTGAGATTGTTATTATTTACCAGGCTTTATAATGCACAGATCATATTAATTGCATGCTATCTGCCATAACACACGTACACATAATGTATGGTGGCCCTGTTAATAGACACTGGTCAGACCTGCAATGCATCACAGTGGTTACCCATGTGAAACACTTGAAGAATATATGAAACACCTACACTAAACCTTCCAACCTGTCATTGCCAGATGTGTGGACAACTGTGAATACAATGGTGGAGGTGTGTTTCACTGTAGGGACAGGTACTACATATCAGCATTACACATGTTGGGAATACAAACAGTACTGTACAGAGAGCATATGTGTGCACACACTCTAAATGTGTTGGAGTTGGAGTATGACCGGCCCACAGGATACATCATTGTGGATTATACCCTTGCTATGAATGTCACACAATGTCATGTGCTATCTGACATGTTCATAACATGTAGTTGGCTTACTGCAACACTGCTCAACTATCCTGCAAAACATATCTCACATCCCATACATACCACCCTTTGTCTGCATAACCCTGTCCTCAGTGGAGCATATGACATCTATGGGTTTATGTCATATGTGATAACACTGACATCTGAAATAGATGGCCATCACAACCATTGGACACAACATGTGTACACATGGCCATGGAAGATGGCCAGAGACATGAAGCAACACACACAGTAGAAGTGATGTACATGTGTGTACACCCTGTTGTACATTGGCTCAACACAATACAACTATGGCCTTTGTGTAATGGTGATATTGCAGATGTGAAACACTAAACATCATACCAGCCTGTGCACAGCTTTTGTAGGCATAACATGAAATCACCACATAATATGTCTTGAACATCTTAAGTGTGTCACGACATGAAAGCATTCACCTATACAGTATACAAATACATACATTTGTTGCACAATATACACATACAACCACACCAGGCCACAGATACAGTACATTCACCTTTCTGGTGTCAGACATCACTGTCATGCCTGATCCTCATGTGTGTGAGGTACACAGATGGCATGTGGGACATAGAGTACTGCTAAGTTAGCCATGTGTGGGCATAGTTGCCAGGCATCAGTAATATGGTTGCAGATATGCAGAGGTGTTATCCGTATACCCTTCTGTGACCTGTGTCACACATTCCACATTAGGGTTTAGTGTGTATACACCTCAGTGACGTGGGTCACATTCCACATTAGACATGTATTGTATCTGAACACAGTCATGGCTATGAACTGTGTCAGTAACTCACACTGTATAGCAATAGTGAAGCCACTTGATGCCCTGCAATGGCTATGCACATCAGCTCAATGTGCAGTATGCCACTGCATATTTGTAGGGTGGACAGACAACACTGCATAAGCTGAAGGCTCATGTTAGTATAACATGCCCCTGCATTGGGACACCATTACCATACTTTAGATTGGAAAGGACATCATTGTGTTACACATGTATGCATGTCATTCAACACGTCAGCAGAAGACATGTCATATTGCATGTGACTGGCAAGGTCATACACCACACATCAGGCCGGTGTACTGTAAACCTGTGCTGGTCTGTGGCACCATTGCAAAGTAGGGACAGCCGTGTCAAACATGTGTGTACAGCTACATGCACAATGTCTGTAGACTCATCTCAGGAGTATGTGGAATAATGTTGAATAGACATGCACTGCTTTGGGGGAGATATGCAAGCTAGGGCTCAGGCAAACATAGTATTCACTCAACATACCCTTCTGCTCATGTCCTCACACATAGGGGCAGTGGCCAACACAAAGCATCAGTGGCAGATGTACAAAGGTCAGCAATGGTCTGTTAACATGTGGTGTATGTTGCACACACCATGGCAGTGCAGTGCAACAGTGCACAGTGCATGCATTGTGTTGCAGGTATGGGGCATAATCTACTAACACAAATGGTGCAATACAGGTATGTATGCTAACCACCACTATAATTGTGTAAGGTGCATGCCATCTGCTATAACATATGCAAGTTGTTATGTGCAACTCAGGGATGTATGATAACTACCACTATAATTGTCTAAGCTGAATGCCATCTGCCATATCACCTGCATCCTGCATGACGTTTGGTGCTGTAGCATGTCTCTGAGTCTGTGTGTCTGTGTTGTATAACTTGTAATGTACAGTTTTTGTCTTCCCTTCAAAGGTGTTGATGTAGGTGCGTTGCCCTCCTGCGGTCCACCTGATGTTAGTGTCCCCACAGACTCTAGCAGTGATGATGAAAGTATGATTGAGGCAAAGGCAGGGTTGTAAGGGGCTGAATCTGTGCCATTGGTTGCCATTCCACCTGTATCCCCCTCAACCTTGCACACAGTTCCCCTACCTACACATACCCCATCACCATTTGCCATCGAGGAAGGACAGTTGGTGGGTGGTAGCATGGAACAGGGAAGTGTGGAGACTATGGAAGGTGTGCCTACACACCACTATCCCAGTCAACTGACTCGTGATGTCCCACACAGGCATGTGCCCAGTGCTGCTTGTAAGAGGACCACTGGCCAACATGCCCCTGTGAGACAAAGCACATCAGCTGGAGTCACCAGAAGCATGTTTCGGGCTATAACGGAGGCACAGGCACGTGCTGAATGGCACAACAGAGAAGGTCTGAGGCTTCAGAGGTCTGCTGTCCGTTCATTAACTGACAAGCTCCAGGCAATTGCAAATGCTCACCATCATCTTGCAGATGTTTTGGATAGACGATTGGATGACATGGTGGGAGTCCTTGACAATGGCATGTCAATCCTTGAGCATGGAATGACTGTGCTGGAACATCTGGTGGGAGTGAGGCATCGGGCACGTGGACGTAGGTCACCTACATCACCTGTTGAAGGTCTACGTGAACATGCTACTGCACATGCCTGCTCCCATAGTGGTGGTAGCAGCAGCAGTGCAGCTGGTGCTGTGCAATCCACACCAGGACACAGCAAGCCACGTGCACGTGGTCTCAGATGGTCCCAACAGGGACACGGTTCCAGTGGACATGTGTCATCAGACAATACCCAGTCTGGACCTCTGTCTGGTAGTGCCCATGCAGCCCCTGGCAGGTACAGGTCACGTGGCCATGGCCGGACACCGTTAACTGCAAAACCTCCCTTGTACAGTCTGCAGCTGTCAATAATACCCCTGTGTAGGCCAGCCACATGCTAGACCTGTGTGCATGCATACACACACACACAACAAAAACAAATGTAGAGCACCTCAACACACACACGCATAACATCCACACACACCCAATGATATCACAGGCCCTAACACACACACATGATGTCATCCAATGGCGCAGCCTAGGCCTCTGGGAAACATTATCACCCTTTGCAAATGATGATGCCTGTGCTGCATCCCTGTCATCCACACCATCGGTGCAGGGACATGCTCATATGGTCTGATGCACAGGGTGAACATACTAGGTAGACAATTGTAGATTAATATTGTTGAGTAGTGTTGACAGGCAGCAAACATAACATGTATTACAGTTTTAGAATGCATTTTGTACATTTGCCAGTATGTATCATGTGTAACAACACTAACAGCATGTTGATCTTGATGTTCTGCCTTCTTCTTTCAGGTGTAGTTGCATGTGCCGGGGGATGTCAGTGTTTTCGGTTAGTGTCCTATATGTACATGTTGACTACTCACAGGTCTGTATGACAATACCTGCATGCACTTTGTAGCTTCCACATCACAGTTATAATCTCCCATGTTTCAATTATGTTTACTGTTCTAATGATCCAAGAGCATGATAGCTGTGTAGTAAGCTACTGTGTTCAGAGCCATCACATCCATAGTGGATGACATCACAGGTATAGTTACTTGGAGTGGGGAGGAGATAAAAAAGTAGTATAGCGGATGACAAGGGTAAAGGCCAGTGGAAATAGTGGCTTCTCATTGGGAAGCAGTTATACCCGCTGCCATGACAGGATGCAAACACGGACACACCCACACACTCAGGAATTCACAGACACAGTAACATACACTCTGACAAACACACACAGTTGCCAGTGTTTGGATGAGAACCCCTGCCTATGTGAAAATCATCATTATAGTACTATGCAATTACAAGATGTGCCACAGAGATTACACATGTACAGGTAGTTGGACTGGCCTAAGATCAAGGACATCGACATGGATACTACAGTGCAGTGAGTGTATGCGGGGAGGAGGGTTCATCAGTAGGCTATGTAACAACAAGCCACACCCCAGGGTGTACATGTTAACAGGCGGTTAGAATGCCCATCTAAGATTGATGATATCAAAAGGGATACTAGATTGCAATGAGTGGATGGGGGGAGGGGGCATTAACATTTCACTATGGTAAAATACAGCCTTACTCCAGGGACCGGACAGCCATATACACACACACTCACACACACACACACACACACACACACACACACACACACACACACACACACACACACACGCGCACACACACTGTGGCATTCACAATGAAATACACATATGTCACACACATAGAGACACCTGATATGTGTGAGGTTCAACCACCTGCCTATGCCTTTCTTTCTACACTTCACTCTGTACTGATGTCAACAACAGTGTTCAGGAGAGTGAAAACATGTGGGATGTATTTCTAATCATACGTGACATATATGGACACACACACACACACACACACACACACACACACACACACACACACACACACACACACACATGCCAGTACTGTGAATCAAACACCTGCCTATCTCATGATAGGTATTACAAAGGTACAGCACTATCACATTCGCTACAAAGTGTACTGACTCATTCCTTTGCCAACTGTGCTGATATATGTACAATATATGCACAGGGGAGGTATTACTGTTACAGGTGTCAAGAGGTTTGCCTTCAGTGTCACCCTTACTGCATTCTACATTGTCTGTCTTCCACTTCAGTTAGCAAAACCAGACCTTAGCAGTTACACAGGTTATTGTAGGACTCATTGTAACACAACAGTGAGCTGTCCTCATTAATCATTCATCTGCAAAGTAGCCCCACCACTTAGTAGTCATGTCCAAACATCTGTCCATACCTCATGTACAGTTTACTTTATTTTGAACATATCACCATAAACAGTTGGCAATGTTGAGGCTGTATTGCAACAGCATAATGTACTAAGACAACAGTCATCTTCAAACATCAGACACTGCACATGTATGGAATCTAAACAAACATCAATACATGTACACATATGCGGTCTACATCAGTAAGTGGACTAGCAGGTCAACACGATACATTCCACACCTTCCCCATGCCATGTGGGAAAGACAGCCAAGCATTACACCATAATGGATGTTGTATTCATGCACTGGTAGGACACAACCACCTTTACCGAGTAGCCAAGTTTACATATATGACAACAGCACATATCAGCAAGACACACACAGCATTATTCCAAGTCATGCTCCTGCAAACTGTTACTTGACAGTTCCATGATGAAGCCAGGGCACTGTAATTGTCAACAGTGAGCACATCATATTTGCCACACACACCTCATGTTTACCAGAAGAGTGCCAGCAATGTGCTCTGTTAGAGTTAGGCAGTACACTCATTCAAGCATGTGCGAGGTCTGTGGCTTGTAAACATCTCACCCCAGCATGTACTGGCTATTGTGGTACTAAGGCTAATGTCCAGACAGCACACAGCATGCATGGCTTGCAATTGTTGACATGGAGTATATGTAGGAGCTATGGGCACACATGGCTGTACATGTCATGGACATATCACCTGTGACTACTCAGGAACATACAGAGCAGAGCTGGACTTCCCTGAGTCTGTCAATACAGGCCTTGTGTAGGTCCTATGATCCTGTTATTTGGGTATGTTTGTAGGCATCGTATTAGGTGGACATGTCTAATGACATACATGCCACATGGGTTGTTTTATGATATGATAGGTGTCATGGGTGACCAGTAGAGAGGGAATATTACCTCTGTTAACATAGATATCAAACCTTATGTACTGTTATGATGCTATCTGCTGTGTGCATGTGTGTAATGACTGTAGCCACCAGTATGTAGAAAAGATAACGAAAGCTATGGTAACGTCATTTATGTTGTATGAGTGTGGGATGTACATATACAGGGCAGGTACATTTAGGTCATATACAACCACGAGGGTGTTGTTTACTGGTGTACAGCATCGACTGTGTTAATGCTGACATCTGAGGGACCCTGGTATGTGTATAACTGGACTGGTTACAAACAGTGGTATTATTGCATTGCATAACACATTATGCAGCTGTGTTTGTACATGGGTACTTTGCACAGTTGATGTAGGCCTAGGTACAGTCTACCAATCGAAGGTTATCTGGTGGACTACCATACTATGTCGTACCACACATGGATGTGTGTTGGTAGTCTGGGGACTGTCACCTGTATCTGACTAATCTGTGATGAGTCATGTTGAAGTAGTGGTCTTTACATGTGAGTAGCCTTTATGAATATGTGGACACCACCACCTGGAATGGTCCATACCAGTGTTATGGCCCACATGTCTGGATCTGAGTTATATGGTGGTAGTGCAATTCAGAGCGTTTAGCCAGGTGTTCCTCACTGCACAGATGTCAGTATTCCCCATTGTAGGTTCTACATTTAGCAATTGGATTACAAAAGCCACACATCTAGCACTGGTTAGCATAAGCATCCAATGCAATTGTCTTGTAGGTGTCAGGGTGTTTCTTCCTTTTGCCTTGGAATGCGACTATATGGGTAAATACAACCTAGGTATTATCCACACTCACTTGAAACATGGATGCATGTGCTCTATGTCAAAGGCTTGTCGTTCAGTCATGATAGCCTGGAATGACAGACACTGGACAACCTCATAATAACAGCAGGACATTGGCTCATTGTTTTGGTCTAGCAGTTGCCACTTGTACCATGACATCACTGCAAGTGGCAGTAATGTGCTTTATAGCAAATGCCACATGTAAGGTGACGGACAGCAGCAGACATTGTGTATATAACCAATGTGAGATATATTTAGTGTAGCAGTCCTGCTAATAATGACAACTAACACAGCCGGAAGAGGTCATCTTGACACCTGCACCTCAGTACCATTACACAATGAGGCTCGCACATTATGCTTGCACATACCACTGTTCCAAGTATAATGCCACTGTCCACAACCTGCTATCAATGTATGCCTTTCAGGGCAGCAAGGTGTGTGACACATGCTGTAGGTAGCATCCACCTGTGTGTCCCACGTAACCTATTGTCTGTCACGTCCACACATGAATGATTGTGTATACTTAACATATATATGTCAGTACTTCATGTACATGTATGCATGTGTATCACACAGCACAGACACAGCTATATAATTTATGGGCCACATACAGGATCTGGTAGTAAACCAGTATGATGTGCATATATACTGACAGGTAAGATGTACATAGCTGTAAACCTGTGTGTTTACAATAGGAGTCCATTACAACATGTTCTGTACATGTAAGTGTATGAGCATGCACACTGTGGCCTTCTGTGGTTAGAATCGGAGTGCATCCCAAACAGCCCTGTGCTACTAAGTGTATGAGTGTACCCACTGCCACCTTGTGTAATTTGAGTCAGTGCATCAAAACAAGCCCTTTGCTTCTAAATGTATGAGCATGCCCAGTATAACCTTGTGTAGTTGTAGTCATAGTGCATCCCAAACGGACCTGTGCTACTAAGTGCATAAGCATGCCCACTGTCACCTTGTCTAACTGGAGTCAATGCATCCAAACAAGTTCTGTGATTCTATGTGTATGAGCATGACCACTGTAACCCTGTATAGTGATAGTAGTTGGCCATTCCACAAATGAGCATACTCCAGTTCATGGCTTGTTGTGCTACAACTATACCTCTCTGGCCTACCTATGTCTTACCTGCAGATGATGTGTCTTGTTTGTGCATACAGCTTGTAATGGACACCTACTTTAAACACACAGGTTTACAGCTATGTACATCTTGACTGTCAGTATCCCTGTTGTTGTCCTCAATCTTAGAAGGGCATTCTGACTGTTTTGGAATGTGGCGTGTCTCATAACTGTGTAGTACTGTAATAGTGATCTGTACATAGGCAGGAATTCTGATCCCACCACTGGCAAGTGTGTGTGTGTGTGTGTGTGTGTGTGTGTGTGTGTGTGTGTGTGTGTGTGTGTGTTAGCAAATGCCTGAGTGTGTGTGTCAGCAAATGGCTGAGTGTGGTTGCGTGTATTTGTGTCTGCATATTGTCATGACCGTGGTTTTTGCTGCATACCAAAGAGATACCACCTTTTGCACTGGCCTTTATCCTTGTCAACTTCTAAACCTCTCTTTTCCCCCATCCCCCCTCCCTACTGCAAGTAATCAGTCCTGTGATGTCACCCAGCCCAGAAGTGGAATCAGAGTAAGTGTAATTGTATGTGTTCTGTGGCACATACTCCAACTGCATACCACTGTACTAGTTACCTTTACATAAGCAAGACGTGTATGCACAATACTGGCAAGTGTGTGCGTGTTTGTGTGTGTGACTACCCTGTAGCCAGGCATAGACATGTGTAATGTCTTTTAACATGCTGCACACCATGGTAGCCATCTGTGGTGACTGGTGTCTACAAAGTATTACATAGTTAGGAATGGAAAAGAATACACAGTCAAGAATGGCTACAGTTGGGTATGTTATTTTCCTGTGCCACTGTTGAACAGTGACACAGAAGTCGTCGCCAGGATGTAAGTCCATACCCATCATTCCCCCACTGAAACTCCACAATCCCCGGGGTAGATTACATTAGCCATCATTCCCCACCCCAAACTCCACATACACAGCAACCATCCCTTCTCTGGTGAACTGATTAAAATTTAAATGTTATAAAACAAGAGATGCCTCTGTTTTGTGTGCACATCAGTTCCTTTGGAACCCTTCTGTGTCACCAAGGGTGTTCAGATGTGTATGTATATATATAAATATATATATATATATATATATATATATATATATATATATATATATATGTATATAGCGGTGTCTGTGTATATGTATATATTTATATATATATATATATATATATATATATGTGTGTGTGTGTGTGTGTGTGTGTGTGTGTGTGTGTGTGTGTCTGTGTGTATACATCCCGTAGGTGCATATATATATATATATATATATAGTTATGACAGTTGTACAGATGTAGACTTGTCTTTGTTGTTTCACAGAGTACAGTACATTCAAGGGTACTGTACATATGTGCACAAAGTGACTGTCCCATTTGTTTTCAGTACTGTGGAATACCTGTAGTAAGATGTGCATTATAAAATCCATGAAACATGTATAGAATCCAGATGGCTTAGTGGTAACTCTAGTGACTTCAGTGTGCATGGTCCAGGGTTCAAGACATGCAAGCCTTGTTGATACTATCAATTAGGACTGAATAAGGTAGTTGTAAGCAGGTGTAAACGTGTTTTTGTGACAGTAAGCAGTGGGTACACGCAGGTAACAGACATGTACAACTCGCAGTACACGTGAAATGCCCTTCTTTGGAAATCTTGCTGATGTCACTCACCTGTGAATATGCCTCTGGGAGTGCTATAATCCAGTAATCTCTGCATAATGTTGTATTGTGATAAATTAGTTTTGCAGGAGCTCTAATCCCAGACAGGCCAACTGTGTTTGTCTGTCTGCCTGAGAAAGAAACTGTTTTTTAGAGTATGTGCACTCTTTACAATTCACATACTCACCTTTGGAAATCCTGCTTATGTCACCCAATTAGAAATACACTTCTGGGACTGCTGTAACTCAGAAGTGCATGCTGTAACTGCATAATGCTGTAGTGTGATAAATTAGTTAGGTAGGGGTTCTAGTCCAAGACATTGCAGGTGTGTGTGAGCGATAGTCAGAGCCTATGTGGAGGTGGCTGTGAGTGTCTAACCACTGGATGTGTTGTGGAGCGTTTTTTGTAGTTTTCCTACATGGTGTCCGTATTATATGTCACAATGTCCACCTCACAAGGAGTACAGATGTCAATCAGCCAAGGGACTGTGTTGGCAAGCCATACCCCTACATCTGGCAAAAGGCCTGGTGAACAAAGTATGCAACCCTACTATTACTCAGAATACATTCTGAACAAATGTGTCATACACAAACACACTTGCCTAGAATATCCCTCTATGTTGCTAGTACTTTGCACACTGATGACAGATACTAGGCATGGTGTGATTGGAGTGGGTTGCAGAGGACATGGCTGCATGCCTGCAACATATGTGGTGCCATCCATTGTAATTCACAAAGGCCATAGAATGCCTTACACACATGTCTTGTACGGACAGATGCCACTGATACCAGGGAATACCTGTATCATGCTATCAATGCAGGTGTAGGGTCAACCTGCTGTCTATTAGCAGGTCTTGCCACACCAGGCCAGTATTGGCATATCTAATGATAATAGTCTGTGTACACAACATGTGCCAGCCAAACCAGGTACACTTGTACATGTCACTGTACATTATTGTGAGACGTGCACATCCCAGGCAATGTCCATGTCAAGGACTATCAAACTCTGTTACAATGGTAATGAGGATGACAGGACAGTTCATACAATACTCATCTGTGTGGGACATTGCAGACACTACACCCCTGAACCACATTGCACACCATTATCGGGAGGTGTGATGCCAAGGATTACTCCTCACCCAGCCTTGTACAACCATCTTGCACAGCCAACCACTACACACCCATGAAGCAATGCACACATGCATGTCAGTACTGGCACCTTGTGTCTGCATGTGGGGTATGATGCTCCCAACCACAGTCACACCCAGTATAACTCCCATTGGCATACCGACTGATGTCAGACACATTCGCATGCCCTAGCCCATGGAACCACAGTATATACCCTGTGGTGCATGTAGTACCTGCGCATTACTGCAGTGTGGCAAACTAAGTAGTTAGGAAGTGTATTTGTGAGCCTGGCAAAGTGTGGCAATGTGTCTGAGTCCCTTAGAGAGTGTGGTTGTGTTGACAATAACATCTGTTCATGTGAACAGCCATGTGTGCTACACCTAATGTATGTCTACTATATCTCTGCTGCAGATGTCGCTCACCAGTACACATATATGTTCTTACAGCACACCAATATGTCAGCTATGTGGCACATGGAGTAACTGAATGCACTTGTAATAGTAATGGCTAGTCAGTCAGGGGTTTGAACCCATGTGCTGGTAGGTGTGTGACAGATGATGCTTAGGTTTTAGTCTCCAAGCCCTTCTCTAATGTATTTTGCCTCTGTCTGTCCCTTCAACACACTCTCTGATGGATGTGGAGTTGTACAGGTGTTGCAGTAGCTTGTGTTTTGTAAGTGATGGTCATGATCAGGTGATGGCCTCTGCACCTATTGCAGTCCTCCTCTAGCTGATTGCATGTGGAACAGCTGTGATGATGTTCCTATAGCCAATCACATGGAAACACAGTACAATGTCTAGGAACATCATGTTGGCATTTGCCCGTGACAGTCGCTGTGAGTGGAACCTGGATCTGGTGTTTGGTAAACAGCATCACAGATGATATCTGGATATTCCTCAAACAACATATACAGTGTAAAATAGCCTAAAGACAGGAGGATGATGTGCCAGACATGACTACAGCATGTAAGTGTAGCTATGCTTCATTGAGACTACTACCAGTTTAACAAGTTGTGTGTGATAATGGTTATTCTGCATGCTTTAAAACTGACAAGACAGTGCTCTGTTTGTGAGGGAACCCCCATCTGTAGGGCCATCTGTGGACTGGTCAGTGTGTGGAACCATTTGTTTCCTGTGTTACTCACTGAACACACATCTGTGAACTGCAGAAGCCTAGTGTGAGGATTGCAGTCAGTACATCGTGATAGTGATGAGAGTTACTGCCATTGCATCCCTGATTGGACATATGTCACATGAAACAGTGGCATGACAGTCACTGTCTGAGGTTCTCACAGTGATATGCCAATAATGGGCCACTGTTCATATCTGCAGTCACAAGTCTTCTGCATTTTGTACAGATGTCATGCAGTATATGTGCATGTGTTGTGCAAATGTATGCCATCTGTTGTGTTGGGTTGATGGTCATATCTATGCATGCTGTTATAAGTAATCCTGAATGCTGTTGACTATTACTAAGCCATATCTGTGTTAAAATCTTGATGGCAAAACCCAGCTCTGCTCTGAGTTAAAGCACAACGGCATGAAAATTACAGAACCAACTGATATTACCAACATTTATTTTATTTATTTATTTATTTGAAGTTTGCTTGCCAGGATGGTCCATTGGGCTGAGTGAACCCATTTTCAATGGAGTCCTGGAGAGAAAAGCTCCATAGATACAATATCAGGTAATAAAATAAAGTAAAAAATACAATACAATAGCATAATATCAGGTAAAAATAAAATAAGATAAAAAATACAATACAATAGCGTAACAGTTTGTTAAAGTGAACAGAAGAGTACATATAAGCATGTGAAAATGTTAAAACAACTGGAATGTGAAGCATAGTGACAATTCATATCAATTTACAAATTTTTTTTTTTTCATCCTGGAAGATAAGTTCAGTGGTAACTTTACCCCCCCCCCCTTACCCCCTAAAGGGCCCATATCTTTACAGGAAGAATGCAGATTCCCTGTAATCACAACTACGCAAGTAAAAGCTGCACTCTTTAAAGCCAAAAACACAGAATCCATGAGACCAGACAACATCCCAGACTGCGTTTTATATGAACTTCAGAAGAAACTGGCTCCCCACTTAAGCACCATGTTCAATAATAGCCTCATCAGGCTTTGTGCCACTGAATGGCACACAGCAACAGTTATCCTACTCCACAAAGAGGGAGTCACCACTGATCCCGGGAACTATCGACCTATTAGCCTGATGAGTCTGGTCTGCAAGGCCATGGAATGTATCATCATGGAACTCATAAACAAAGACATTGGTAACATCCAGACTCTGGATCCCACCCAGTTCGGGTTTGTGAAAGGCAGATCATGCCTCCTGAACCTGATTGACTTCTTTGAGGCAGTCACCAAAGCTGTAGATGAGGGTAAGGTGGTTCACACAGCCTATCTTGACCTCACCAAGGCTTTCAACACCATCCCCCATTCTGGAATTATAGATAAACTCACTAAACTAGGTATAAATCCCTACGTCACAAGATGGGTTGCCAACTGGCTCACTGACAGAACCCACACTGTAAAAGTTGCAGACTCCAAATCTGACCTCAAAGCAGTGACAAGTGGAGTACTACAGGGTTCCGTCCTGGTACCTCCCCTGTTTGGTATCTACTTCTCTGAAGTACAGGCTAACACAGAAGGCCTCTGGCTAATGAATTTCACAGATGACTGCAAACTAGGAACCATAGTCAAGTCCCCAATGATGTGGACATCCTACAGAAGGGCCTCACTGAGACAGATGCCTGGTGTCAGAGCCATGGCCTCAAGCTCAATGCCAAAAAGTGCAGTGTCAAACCCTTTGGTAAAAACTCTGTACGCATGAACTAACACATAGGCAGCAATCTACTTAACATCGAATGTGTGATAAGAGAACTTGGGACCCAGGTGGACAGTAGTCTCTCCTTTAATAGTCACATCGCCACAGTAGTCAGGAAGTCCTTCTACATGGCACACCTCATCATAAAAGGGTTCTCATCCAGGAAAAAAGGTCATTGTTCCCCTGTGCTCAACACTCATTAGACCCATTATAGAGTACAATGCCCCTTTTGGAATGTACCTCACAAGACATCTGCAGCAGCTGGAAAGGCCACAGAAGTACCTCACAAAGAGGATTACTTACCTCAAACAAATGCCCTACACTGACCACCTCAAAAAAACTCTAGCTTTACTCCATAGCATATCGCCTACTCCGTGGTGATCTCTGCCTAACATATAAAGCTATGTCAAACCCAGAGCTGTTGGACATGCTACACCTAAAGAAATCTCAATCCCACCAAGCAACATGCTCTAGGGACCTAAACCTTGTCACCACAATAAACAGGACATGCTGGAGGGATATATTCCTGTCCCTGAGACTTCCCATACTCTGGAACAGGCTACCCATCTATGTCAAGCAAAGTTCTTCATTAGCGCTCTTCAAGAAAAATCTTGATGAGTGGATGGGAAATAGGAAATACACCTTGGGGATCACTTCTCTGTCTCTGCTCAACAGTGGCACAGGGAAATAACTTTCCTGGGTGGCGTAAGCCAGGGAATCTTGTTGGCTAGGCTTACGTAGGCCCTTGGGTCCATAGCATAGTACCTACCTATGAACCTAAAACTGTAACACCATAGGCTGTATGGGATTGGAGGTCCCGGCGGAACATCCTGTCCCATTTCAGCTGGCCATGGCACTGGGCACCAGCATGTCTGGGGCCCAGCCTTGGACCTCCACCTCCATTGGGTCTGCACCACTTTCGAGTGGAATCACCACTGAGGATGGGGCTTGTCCCCCCTGGAAGCAGGTCCAGACAGGAACTTGTCCGCCATCGTACAGTCCCGGATGTGGTGCATAGGGGGCTCAATAAGGGGTTTCAAGGCCATATATGCCAGCTCAAGGGCAGAGTGTCACATTTAGAGGGTGAGCCTGCCCCTCCTAGACAGCCCACAGCACAGCCACCTTTATGGCTGTACTGGTGCAGTGGTGGCTGCCCATGGGTGGGGACCTCCATCCCACTGTTTCCGTCTGGGGGCTCATGGGCTTGTGACTGCCAAACACCCCTCCCCTTTCAAGGTGCATCTCCCCACATGTGTCATATACTGACCCTGTATGCTGTCTTGTCTGTCATCCTCCAACCTATCCTCCACGAGCATACCTACTCTCCTTCCCCCACATCCCACTCTCACCTTACATAAACAAAAGGCCAATCTGTTCCTAGAACAACATTTGCCCCATTCATAGCTGTCCACTTTATACACATGTGTACACTGGACACATGTAACCTTTTTAATTTGCATCACAACATACTACAGTTGTCCTCACCCCTGTCTCTCAAGCACACAATGCTGGTATGCAGATGACTCCTAAAGGTTCTAGGTACAAGTGATACAGACGACCCCATTGTACACACAACACTACCAGTCCCTCTATGGTTACCCCATTTACCTTTTTCATGATGATGATGTCGCATACAGCACCTTGCAAGAGCACTGTTCTCGTATAATAATCAGACATGAACTGTTGTGTTAATGTAAATAAATTGCACAGAGTGATGTATTTGGCCAATGCACAAATGTTTGCATGTATTAATGACACATGTCTGTCTGAGGGAGTCTTGATATTACATAGGACAACACCACTACATAATAGAGGTGTTGCTGGTGTTTCCCTTTTCATTCCTTTGTAATGCTTTGTTGTCACATGGGATGTTTATGATATATCTATATATATATGTATGTATCTATATCTGGCAATAAACACTCACACATACATCTACATGATGGAATACATTTCCTATACTGTTGAATTACTGTGCTGGATGATATGTTTGTGATAACATCCAATGTCTGTATATCTGCCATGGCTTAGTGGTACATCACATTGGCTGTGGTGTGCAGGGTCCTGGTTTCAAGACTTGCAAAGGCCATTTATTTTGTTGCTGGGCAGAACAAGGCTGTTGGATACGGAGTGATTAAGGCACTTTTAAGCAGTTGTGAGTGGGTGTGTGCAGCTTTGCGATGGTAAGCAGTGATTACTTTTCGTTACAGTTCCTTACACTCAGTTACCTTCTTGATTGCTTAACCTGTGTAGGAAATGCTTACCCCCGTGCAAACAGACTGAAACCCGCTCACTGCTGCTTAAATGTGCTTACTCCCACTTACCCCCATGCTAATTTCTTTAAAAGAAAAGAAAAAAGGGGTGATAGGAAAGTGGTGAAAAATGGGCACAAAGAAGGAAAGACAGTAGGCAAGGTAGCTAGGGATGTGCAGGAAGGGTGTAGGGAAGGTCCATAACTGTCCATTTCTTCTACAGCAACGGCTGTGCATATGCAATAAATTTGGCGGGACATTTGGACACTCACAACTCTGAAAGAGGAGTGAGGACAACAACAGTATGTTGTGATGCCAATTAGAAACGTTTACATGTGTCCAGTGGACATCTGTGTGAAATGGACAGCTATGTATGAAGCATGCTTTTTTTGCAGGAACAGATTGCCCTTCTTTTCTTTTATGTTTAGGTGAGAGTGGGATGTTGGGGAAGGAGAGAAGGCATTATCAGGGAGGATAGGTAGGGTAGGATGACAGACAAGACAAACGATGCGTACAGGGTGATATATGACACATGAGGGGTGGAAACACCTTGGATGGGGACGGGTGTTTATAAGTTGCAAGCCCATGAGCCTACCAGTGGATACAGTGGGACTGAGGTCCCCACCCATGGGCAGTCACCACTGCACCTTCACAGCCCAGAAAGTGGCTGTGCTGGGGTCTGTGTAGGAGGGGTAGGCTCACCCTCTAGTTGCGCCACTTGGCCCTTGAGCAGGCATAGGTGATCTCAAATCTCCCTGTTGATCTCCCTATGCACCATGGCCCAGACGGTACGATGGGTGAGAGGTTCCTGTCCGCTCCTGCTCACAAAGGGAGGGGTGAGCCCCATCCCCTGCGGCGGTTCCACCCGAATGTGGTGCAGGGTCAATGGACGAGGAGGTCTCAGGCTGGGACCCAGATATGCTAGTGGCCATTGCCATGGCCAGCTGAGGTGGGAAAGGTGGGTCCGCTGGGGCGGCCTTCCCATACGAGCTATGTTGTAGTATGTTTAAGGCAGATATGGGTTAGTAATAGTCAACAGCATTCACGATTAGTTATAACAGCATGCATAGGTATTCCCATTACCCAGGGCACCAGATATAACATAGTTGCAGAGCAGGCAGAATACATGCATATATGGGTAAACAGTGGCCATTACAACATGCAGATTTAATTTATGGCAACAGGCCACCAATATGGGTATATTTTAACATGGCACATGTATAGAAATAGATGTGAATATTTATAAACCAATATAATATATGTCCCAACAAAGGGTAGGAGTGTAGACATACCAAATGAGTTGTGTAAAACGGTTATGTTTGCACATATGGTAGGGGTGAGAGAGAGAGAGAGAGAGAGAAAGAGAGACTTCAATTAACAACCAATGCATCCTTGTAGTTTTCACATCATTCATAGTCACTGCAGTGGTCTGTCCCTTACATGTATTATTTCACTACCCAATGGTGTTATATTGTACAATGGTATATTTGTAGATTAGTATGTATGGGACCTGTGTCTTATGTACAGTCTTGACAAGATGCAGGTGTTAATGCAACATGTTTTGAGACTGCTCTCATACACATTGGGTGAGATGCTGGGATCCATTATATGTCATTAACAGCTGCCTACATTTCTTGGATCTTCACACTAATTTGTCAGGGGAACAGGGCAAAAGGCAGGTGATGTGGGCCATTTATCAGGACATACTGGGAAGATTGGAACAGTTGAGGGGTATGAATATGCATACCACTCTCTATTTAAGCATTCTAGCAAAATATGTACAGTTGTTAAGTGTAAATATGCATACAGCTTTCTCTTCGAACATCCTAACAGACTATGTGCAGTTGAGTGGAATGATTATGCATACAACTTACTAGTGCTCCTGGGATCCAAAGCCCTACTGTGTGTGACAAAAGCATTACAGTTAAGATCACTGTACACTATGCTATCAGGCAATTGTGAGGCTTTGCAATGTATTTTATGTAATATGACTGACCTGTTTGCACTTCTGACATTGTTATACAACACTTCATACACATTGTATCTGCATACCACAGTGTGGGTAACACTGCTTACTACAACAGTACTATTTAATAACTGCAACAGTACAACAACATATGACTATAGAGTAAACAGAAGCAATGCAGGGGTTACACCTTTATTCACAGCATATTACACTAATCTGTATACTGGCACAACACCTTCTTAAGCTCTTACATTTATTTGTTATGACAGTACGTGCAGGCTATTTACTAACCTGCCACGCGATGCATCCTTTGCAGCCTAGCATCATAGGCTTGCTGGTTTGCAGCACGCTCATCTGCAGCTGTCAGGGAAGTACAGTAATATTTAGCCATACCTATCCATAGTATACACAAGCTAGGCAATTATTAACTATGTAGTGGAAGGAGTACTTAGTCAGTTCTGGGGCATTCTACATCTGCCTTGCTTCCTGGATTCACTGTTCCAGGACATCCCCCCTCCGCCGCTTCAGGTCTGCATGGTGGTGCTTGACCTTCTCACCAGTGCGGGGGGATACCTCTGGCACTAGTGAGGTCATGGGCGAGACCGTCCCATGCCTTCATTTTGTACTGTGAGCCCTGATACTGGCCCTGCAGTAGTCTCCTGTCTTGGTGCTTTACCAGGAGCCATACCATGAATTTGGACTCCTGGATGCCCCATCGCTGTGCTCTAAAGTGAGTGCCTTCTCCCACTCTAGCCATTCTGCCTGCAGGGGGATGCTACAACCAGTTATGAGCCGTATTCCAGCCTCTTCGGTTTAAGTAGGGCCAGATTCCCACACTTTTCAGTAATTGGCCTGTTTCAAAAAAGCTAAGCTTTGGACGCACATGCTTACTTCAGGTTGGCACTGCTTAAAGAGGTGTACTTGTGGGCATATTGTATTGGCTTCCCTACACGTTGCTTACAATTACTTAGTTGGGCTGTGCGGTGGATAGCATCGCTTATTGGTTATCTAGCATTATATTTCACTTTTGTCAATGATGTCTTACTCATTACAGGCTATACATGTGTCTGGTATCCGTCATTCATGTGTACATACACTATATGGGGTCCTGGGGACTTCTGAACCTTATTACAGTGACACCTCAACTCTATGTTTACTGCAGTATGCCAATTCACATATGTATGGTCTGTGGCAGGTTATAGAATATTACACTGCACATAGATTCCGTTCACATATTTGATTTGTTTCCCTGTTGTAAGGATTAGTTTGCTGATACCTCCTTTGTATGTATTGCTATCATGGTGTAGTGGTTTACTACTATGACTGTGATGTACAGGGTCCTGCAGTCTAGCCATGCAGAGGCTGGTTCTTTTGTTGCTGGCCAAAACACGAGCTGTTGGGTACAGAGTGATTAAGGCACTTTAAAGCAGTTGTGAGTGGGTGTGCATGGGTTTGCGTGGAGCTAAGCAATGCTAACCTCCAGTTACAGTTTCTTAGACTCAGTTAGCCTCTACATTGCTTCACCAGTGTGATACTCGCATACCAGTGGCCAAACAGGCTTACACCCACTTGCTCTTGCACTTGCAAATGCACTGCATTTGGTGTTTGTAGTCCTCACTCACACCCCTGGGTGGGAGTGAGGACTACAATATTACCTTGTGATGCCTATTACATTGGATTACATGCCTACAGTATCGGGAATGGCTGCCCATTAGGCGTAAGCATGCCGTTCGACTGTACAGAATCCACGACCTGTTCAGAGTTTGATTCATACTATTGGTGTATTCCTCTTACAATCTGCACCTATCTGGCTAATACATGGGAACTGACACCATTCAATACAAACAAGTAATTGGGTTTTGGAACGCAAATTATTCAGCCGAGTCATGCTACTGCATAACTATTATTCTATCATCTTTTTAAGGTTGTAAGTGGAATACGTGCTTTCTGTCCCTATCAGACCTCTCAAACGATTGGGGACAAATATCAACTGAATCAGGGAGAAGTCATGACAGCATCAGGGACAATCAGGGACACATTTAAAATATTAGTGCTATTAACTTGAACTAACTCCACTCCTCGCAAGTACGGTATGCACGGCCAAACCAACATGCAGGTAAACACTAGAGGCCAGCATGAGCAGTCAGGTACTTTTATAAGAAACTGATTAAATAACTAGGAAACAAAACAAAATAGATTTATTTTCAAACCTGTTTCAGCTAAACAGCCTTTTTCAGTGAAACATAACATATATTTTAATTAGCAAACTCATGAGTATTTATATATCTCACCAACCAATGGCTGACAATGGAATGGTCCATCCCCATAGTTAATATTAAGTACATAGTAAAGTACAGGCACATCACATCAAAGTTCATAGTATAGAAAAATATACATTATTATAACCACATAATTACTAGGGTGTATATAAAGATAAACAAATAATATTAATCTGGTTATGTTAGATAATGCCATAGTGTGTGACTCCTAAATAAAGAACAAAATTGTGTGTCCACAATAAGAAAGAAAAATAGTTAAACAACTATTTTGACAAAATATATCCAAAATATAATACAAGGTTACCTGTTAAACTTCCACATCAGAATGTCCTAAGGCAAGAGTATATAGACATGATATCAAATATGAAATCCAAATATTAGTATTTACATCACTTTAATATGACTATATTTACTAAAGTATCCCTTGTTGGTATCTGGTATAGATCACAGGGGTAACTGCACCAATTTATATTATCAAGGGGATATTCATCTTATGAGATCCATAGTAAGCAATATGATAATTATTGACCATATAGATAAAGATAAAGGCACAATTTATGTATTGTAATCTCACAAAAATTAATATAATTTTAAAAAAAATATTTAACAATTTCTTAGTCTTATAATAGCAACAAATTTAAGGATTGAATTAAAAAATACACCATGGCAACAAAAAATAACAAAGTAAATTCCAATGAAACAACGTGTTAGGTAATAGTCTAACACTCGAATCACATTTATCTGGATGAATCCATCCTTAATATGTTGATTTCAGTGTATACCAGGCAGTAAATTTTTATAGATGGTCATTACGTCCTGGGGGAAAGAGTGTCCCTAGATGAATAATCCAATATTTTTCTTTGTGGTTGAGGATACTGTGCCAACCCTGCATATTGCTCCTGTCCCCAGTAATTTTATCAATAACCATGAACATAAATTTGGCATTTGGATGTTTGATAGTATGTCTACACAAAGCATTGGTATCCTTTTTGTTTTTAATATCACTCCTATGTTCACCCATCCTAATCCTTAGTGAGCGTGATGTTTGCCCAACATAAAATGCCGAGCATTGGCACGTGGCCAAATAAACAACCTAAGTATTGGAACAATTGCCAAAAACCCTTAGGTCATAAACTTTACTTGTGTTGGCACTACTGAACTGTTTTAAGTTGCTTACCTGATTACAGGATGAACAATGGCCACATGGAAATGTACCCAAGAGCTGATCACCTGATATGGTCAACTGTTTATATTTGGCCCCTCCACTCTCCTTATGTTTGTAGTGAGAGAATATTGCTCCCAGCGTTCTACCCCTTCTGTATGAGAACTGACATTTTGGTCCCAATATTTGCCTTAACTGGTTATTGGCCAGCAAAATATTCCAGTTGGCATCTAGAATATTCCTGATGACATTATGATTTCTACCATATGTAGTCACAAATCTGAGTGTGGATTCCTCAGTAATTTGTGATGGCTGCTTGTATTTGAGTAAAGTGTTTCTGTCTTGTTTTTCTGACCATGTACTGGCTGAATGGATATCAAAGGGATGGTATCCCCTCTCCAAGAATCTATTCTCTAGATCCGCCCTGGCTTCCTCAAAATCCAACCTAGTGGAACTGATACGTTTAATCCTAAGAAACTGTGATTTCGGTATGTTGCAGATGGTGTGACGTGGATGCATACTAGATGCATGTAATAAAGCATTGTATTGTGGATATTTTCTGTGAATTTTAGTATTCAATGTGTGATCATGATTTCTGTAGACTGTAACATAAAGAAAATCAATTGTTTGTAGATCAAATGTTATTGTAAACTGTATACCCCAAATGTCATTGAGATACTCGACAAATTCAAGTAAGTATGTGGAATCAGCACGCCACACCATCCAACAATCATCTAGGTATCTTCGCCATATATCAATTTCCACTATATATATGTTGTGTAATGGATTATATATAATGCATTCTTCAAAATAAGCCATAAATACATCGGCATAGATCAGAGCAAAGGATGCGCACATGGCAGTTACTTGCAGTTGCCAGTAACATTCCCCTTGAAAATAAAACACGTTTTTATTGAGTATGTGTTCAGCCATGCAGATAATAAGGGTATTGAAGCCAGGTGAATATAGATTAGTCTTCTCCAACCAGTATTGTAGAGCTTGTAATCCCGCCCAATGGGGTATACTGGTGTATAGGGATTTTACGTCCAGCGTACACATGAGCCAGTGTGGCTCCAATTGAGTATCTTGTAATATTTGTAAAAATTCTGTAGTGTCCTGTATTCTGGCTCTAACTTCCTTCAATAGTGGTTTTAATTGTACTGTCAAGAACACAGAAAGTGGTTTGGTGAGTGAGCCAATACCTGCAACAATTGGTCTGCCTGGTGGGTTAGAAATAGATTTATGAATTTTTGGAAGTAGGCACAAGATTTGTTTTTGTGGATCTGTCACTATAAGGTGTTGGGCTGTATTTGAGGTAATAATACCCTCCTCAACCGCCAAATTAAGAAATGAATCTATTTCTTTCTTAAAATTCCTAGTGGGGTCAATCCCCATATGCATATAGCACTTCCTGTCTGACAGTTGTTCCATGCCCTCATTAATGTAATAATTCATGTTAAGAATCACCACTGTTCCACCCTTGTCTGCAGGTAATATCACAATATTTTGATTATTCCTGAGTTCCGTTAGAGCAATTCTCTCAGATATACTAATATTGTGCTTTATGATGTGTGATTCAGACTGAGGGAAATGTAGGTCATGTAGAACAGACTGTTGGAATATGGCCACATGTTTATTCATAGGTGGTTGAAATTGGGATTTGTGAAATCTGAAGTCAGAAGATCTTTGAGAGTAAGATGAATTATCATCTGAAAAAAATATTTTCAGGTTAAGATTGCGACAAAAATTCATGACATCAGATGTAATATTGTATTCGTCACAAAAAAAGCTTGGTACAAGACCCAATCCTTTATTTAGTAAATTTTGTTGTTCATCCATTAAAACAGTATCAGATAGGTTTAATGCATTCAAATAGTTAGTGACTATTGTCTGAGTAGTGTTGTTATCAGCCCTTCCATTGATTCTGTACCCGTTTCTATGTTTATGTTTGCGGCCCCCCCGCCGCTTGCCCCTTTGTCTAAAGGGATATTGGTATTGGACCTTTTACGCATAGGGGATGCATGTGTGGGTGCACTCTCACTGTCAGTATGAGGGCTCCTCCCCCGAAGTGCTGGTGTAAGATTTAACAGGGTGTTTGAGAATGGATCTGGGTCTCTTTCTGGTTCTGTTTCCAGCTGATCCAAAATTAGTTTCATCAAATCTAACAGATCTCTGGATATCAAAAGGGTGTCCCCTCTTGTAATCCATGACTTCTCTGTTGAATTTTTTGATTTTTCTTTCTTTAGTTACCTTCTTGTATGAGGCTAGCTCTTTGGACAGCCTGGCCACTGCATTATAATAAATGGGAAGAGAATGATACTTTTTGCATTCTGCACTAATGCTTTTGACCTCACTTATATTTGCATCTATAGCTCTCTCATAGTATGAGGCCAGAATTTTGACAAAACTCATGGAACCTTCTTGTAGTGCTTGATTCCATTCTGTGGTTAGTCTCTCTTCAAATCTACTAACCATAGGTCGAAGTTTGATTCTAAGACCTCGGGGTGCTATATTCTTGTGAATATATGCGCAAAATAGCCTTAAGTGCCTAATGTTGGCTCTTAGACTTTTTAATCCCTTGCCCAGGTTTTGAAAGGCCAGTTCACGTCCGTCTGATGTATTAAGATTTGTGATATTGGAGTTATTGCTTGAGACTTGTTCAACATCAAACACCCCAATATCGTCTCGATCAGCACATAACCCATCCAATATATTATCAAGATCCATAATTGAGATACAAATAAATAACAGCCAAAATAAATAGGCCAAACTGTTCAAAAAACTAAACTAAACTTTGTATTTGGGTTGGCCAAATCCTAGATAATTTCAAAATGTCTGATATGGGCCGGGCTGCCAAATATAAAAAGAAAAGACACAAAGCTAGAACCAGAACCAGAGAGAGTCCCGATCTGTGCCAAACAGCACACAAAATTCTTAAGGTAAAAATTATACACCAAGCACTCAATGGTTTGAGTTCCCAATGGATTTATCCCTGAGATTACTGTTCTTATAAGTTAATTACCAGACACTGGGATATGTCAGACCCATATATATTAAATTAGACCACCAAAAATGCACTCTATCACAGCCTAATTAATCATTGAAAGATTATTATAATAATAGACCATGATGTATGTATGTTTTTTGGTATGTTATTTGGTAGTGCATATAAGTACAGTCAAAATTCTGGTAGAAACCATTCCACATAATACTCATAAGAAAAATATTTTTGAACCATACATCAATGTCAAACTTAGAAGCAGAAATTGCTCAAATGATGTTTCATATAATACAAGTATCCCACAGGCAAAATTAGAACCAATATGTGCCAAACAGCACACAAAATTCTTAAGGTAAAAAATATACACCAAGCACTTGATGGTTTGAGTTCCCAATGGATTTATCCTTGAGATTACTATTCTTATAAGTTAACTGCCAGACACTGGGATATGTCAGACCCATATATATTATATTGGACCACCAAAAATGCACCTATCACAGCCTGATTAATCATTGAAAGATTATTATAATAATAGACCGTGATGTATGTATGTTTTTTGGTATATTATTTGGTAGTGCATATAAGTACAGTCAAAATTGTGGTAGAAACCATTCAACATAATACTGGTAAAATATTTTTGTAACATACATCAATTTCAAGCTTAGAAGCAGAAAATACTCAAATGATGTTTCAAATAATACAAGTATCCCACCGGCAAAATTAGAACCAATACAACTAAGACTGACCCTTTGTACAAAATGTACATATGTAATAGTATTAAATGGCTACCATTACTAATCCTATGTAGAAAAAACACCAAACACACATAAACAATAAGGGGGTCCAAACAGTGTTATTCATAGATTCATATAATCATTAATATTTGGTATTGGGCTGTTCTATTCTAATAGTTATAGGGTCCAAAAAAATATAATATCTCCAACCCTAGGTACTGGTTTTCCTAGTATTCCCAGAGATTATGTATATAATTATATGATACAAAAATATGTTAAAACTGTGTTATCTGCCACAATTAAAGTTTAACAATTTAGTATGTGACATAAAAACAGTAGGTCACCACTAGAATCTGAATATTCAAGCTATATTAAGGTCCATACACGTGCGTACGAATCACGTTAGGCCCTACATATGTTTTCTTTAAAAAACAGTAGGCTCCCAATATGCTGTTATCAAAAAATTCAACAGTCCCTAAATCATGCAGTTATTGCTCCCTATTGTGTCAATATAAAGCCTAATAAACGCTAATAAAACAACAGACAAAAACAGATCCAGTTATAGTCAATCCTTATATACACATAGAAAGTAATAAATACATTCACAAAAGGAAAGAGAAAGTATTGAATGTTCGTATTCGCAAGTTAGTCAGTACAAAATGGCCGCCAATTGGCGAAAAACAGTTAGTGTTAAGAAAGTCCACATTCCACGTTTCTTGTATAAAATAAAATGATGAAAGCTTCAATAATCCCTATGAAACACTGAGTAGTTCTCCAGTAACCAGTTAAGGCAAATATTGGGACCAAAATGTCAGTTCTCATACAGAAGGGGTAGAACGCTGGGAGCAATATTCTCTCACTACAAACATAAGGAGAGTGGAGGGGCCAAATATAAACAGTTGACCATATCAGGTGATCAACTCTTGGGTATATTTCCATGTGGCCATTGTTCATCCTGTAATCAGGTAAGCAACTTAAAACAGTTCAGTAGTGCCAACACAAGAAAAGTGTATGACCTAAGGGTTTTTGGCAATTGTTCCAATACTTGGGTTGTTTATTTGGCCACATGCCAATGCTCGGCATTTTATGTTGGGCAAACATCATGCTCACTAAGGATTAGGATGGGTGAACATAGGAGTGATATTAAAAACAAAAAGGATACCAATGCTTTGTATAGACATACTATCAAACATCCAAATGCCAAATTTATGTTCATGGTTATTGATAAAATTACTGGAGACAGGAGAAATATGCAGGGTTGGCACAGTATCCTCAACCACAAAGAAAAATATTGGATTATTCATCTAGGGGCACTCTTTCCCCCAGGACTTAATGACCATCTATAAAAATTTACTGCCTGGTATACACTGAAATCAACATATTAAGGATGGATTCATCCAGATAAATGTGATCCGAGTGTTAGAATATTACCTAGCACGTTGTTTCATTGGAATTTACTTTGTTATTTGTTGTTGCCATGGTGTATTTTTTAATTCAATCTTTAAATTTGTTGCTATTATAAGACTAAGAAATTGGTAAATATTTTTTTCAAATGATATTAATTTTTGTTAGATTACAATACATAAATTGTGCCTTTATATTTATCTATAGTGTCAATAATTATCATATTACTTACTATGGATCTCATATGATGAATATCCCCTTGGTAATATAAATTGGTGCAGTTACCCCTGTGATCTATACCAGATACCAACAAGGGATACTTTAGTAAATATAGTCATATTAAAGTGATGTAAATACTAATATTTGGATTTCATATTTGATATCATGTCTATATACTCTTGCCTTAGAACATTCTGATGTGGTAGTTTAACAGGTAACCTTGTATTATATTTTGGATATATTTTGTCAAAATAGTTGTTTAACTATTTTTCTTTCTTATTGTGGACACACAATTTTGTTCTTTATTTAGGAGTCACACACTATGGCGTTATCTAACATAACCAGATTAATATTATTTGTTTATCTTTATATACACCCTAGTAATTATGTGGTTATAATAATGTATATTTTTCTATACTATGAACTTTGATGTGATGTGCCTGTACTTTACTATGTACTTAATATTAACTATGGGGATGGACCATACCATTGTCAGCCATTGGTTGGTGAGATATATAAATACTCATGAGTTTGCTAATTAAAATATATGTTATGTTTCACTGAAGAAGGCTGTTTAGCCGAAACCGGTTTGAAAATAAACCTATTTTGTTTTGTTTCCTAGTTATTTAATCAGTTTCTTATAAAAGTACCTGACTGCTCATGCTGGCCTCTAGTGTTTACCTGCTATTAACCTGACACATTGACAGACTCAGAGCATATGAATTAATACACATTTTCTGAGGTAAATGAAGTTTATAACTCTTAATGTTTGTCATTATTCATTACGTGTAATTCACCACCTTTCCTCCAAAAGTCACTAGTTTTAAGAGGGATTAAGTAGGACAGAGTCAGAATTTGAGTCAAAATCAGGGACGCCCCTGTAAATCAGGGACAGTTGAGAGGTATGGTCCCTATTTGTTTCCCCAACGGTTTATATCCTGTCCAGTGGATTAGCTCTTAGGGGTTGAGAGGTATGGGCGTAAGCTATGCCCATTTTGGAATATTACTTACATCCCCGGGGTGGTCCTAATACGACTGCACCAGCCAACACCTGCACACCTAGGCCCATAATTGCATACCCATAGTTCCCCCACCTGCCCCTCCTCTACAGCACTGATCCTTACTGTGGGTGCAGATGGGGTATAAACACACGACTACACAATGCCCACTCTCCGCGTGTCGGGACACATGTATGTTGTGTCGACACATGGGTTATCAGGCTTGCACAACCTACTGGTCCGTGTACATCTACAGCCTAGTTTGATTAATCATTACAGGGACTGACTACAATGATCAGTAATATTTGGGGTGTCCCACAAGGGACACTGATGTCTTTGTTTCAAGATTAGAAATGGCAGGTCTCTCCCACTGGTAGTATCCTGCCGGTGGTCTGGGAAGTAGTGGTGTGCTTACTTTTATTGTGTGTCTGTATGTCTCACCGGCCTACCTGGGGGGGTGGGGGGGGTTGATGCTATGTGTTACACGTTTGTTGATTGGACCCCTCACCCCCATATGCACGGCCTGTGAACATATGTAATTCGTAACTGCTGTATCATATTCTAGCTATATACATGTGTTTATTTACAGTCACACACACACACACACACACACACACACACACACACATATATATATATATATATATATATATATATATATATATATATATATATATATATACATTACTATATACAGATATATCTGTGCATGTATGCATACATGTATATATTTATATATTGCTGTCCATATATATCTAACAACATATGGGTCTTTAGGTGTCTGCATATGTATATATCTATATGTGGGTATGTATATGTATTCTGTCTCTCTGTATGTATACATTTGTACTACGGAGAGGGAAAGGTATATCTCTATGCTGCTATGGGTAGATATGCACACACATACCTCTACATATATACATCTACATCTGGTTATTCTGTTCCTTGCCATGTAGATTACACTTTGCTGCAGTGGGACTCGTAGCAGGTGTGGCTGCTTATTGGGCGATGCCTCTGCCCAATGAACACTTTTGATTACATCCCTGGTGCTGTCCATATAGGCTCATATCAGCCAACACCTGCACACCTAGACACATAACACCTGCACACCATTCCCCCACCCGCACCTCCTCTACAGCACCCATCCTTGCTCTGGGTCCTGGTTGGGTCTGAACACACCACTACATGCTGCCCACTCTCCACTTCATGACCCATGGGTCATCAGGCTTTCCCAACCTTGTATACTGGGTATGTACACACCCCAGGCAAAATGGTCAACGTATCACCTTCTTTTGGTCTTATGTCAATTTTTGGGGCGTCCCACAAGGCATGCTCCTGTCTGTATTCCAAGATTAGATTTCACAGGTGCACTGTGTACCCCCCTGGTTGTATCCTGCCTGTGGTCTGGGGAGCAGTGGACTATTTACATTGTTTGCGGGTTTGTGTGTATGTTTCCTGTATCCGGCTGGGGGGGGTGGAAGGTCATACTACGTGTTTCATGTTTCCTGCTTGGGCCACTCACTTCCATTGCCATAGCCTGTGAGCATATGTCATTCTTGTGTGCTGTTTCCTATCATAGCTGTATATTTGTGTATATCTATGCGTGCGCACACACACACACACACACACACACACACACACACACACACACACACACATATATATACATATATGTGTGTGTGTCTGTAAAGCAATGCATACCCCGCGCAAACGCACTTACACATGCTTACTGTTGTTTATATATGCTTAAACCTGCTTATTAGTGCCTTATTCATTGTGACACTGACACTTCGCTCCAGTTCATTTTAATTGTTATTTTGCAGGTTATACAGCAGACAGATGTTGAAATATGTTCATATACAAATTACTGATGGAAAATTGTATGCACTGCAGTGGGATTCAGAACGGGAATGTCTGTTCGTTAGGCGGATACTCTAACCAATACACTATTGCTGTGCTGCTTTATTTGCATATATACCCATATACCCATGACTCCTGGTTCCCCAAACATCCACCCTAACACCTCACTAAAACTGCAGTCATCCATTCTCCAGTTGGATTCATGGCATATCCACACCACTGCACATTGGCCACTCCCTACTTCTGTAGACCCAGCTCATCGGTTGACTCACTCCATGTATCCTCAGAAATCCCAAACTTTTAGTCCACAAACATTGGTGACATGAGCGACCAAAAGGACACTATTCACAATTTTTGGGTTGTCCCACAAGGGACACACATGTCTTTATTTCAAGATTAGACTCTATACTTCATTACATCCTTACTCCTGTTAACATGACACTATAATAAATGAATAAGTATGACTATGTGGTAACGCACACATTACACATGAGAGCTAATTATGTATGAGTTTGGCGTAATTCTTTTAAAAATAGACCAGTTTAGTAATTGGCGTTGCCGTGGCAGGCAAATCACAGGAATGATTCCATGTGTGAGAAAGTCCTCACATTTCATTTTTTCAGCACAGCACTGACTTCAGACATTGTACACACTTCTGCGTTTTAGCAGTTTCGCCCCTTCCCTCTTATGCACAGCCTATTATTCTATCTACTGTCGAGGTTTGTAAGGGCACATTCATGTTATTTATGTCTGCAAATGGAATGAATGTGTTACAGAGAATGTACTTCTACATATAGATGTATGCATGTGTGTATGCATATATACTTATAACGAACTCGCTGACCTCTATGAGGTGGTCCAATTAGAACCAGTCCATCCAACCCTGACATGCCTGGATCCATAATTTCATACCCATTCATAACTACTCATAGTTCCTCAACCCCACTCGAGTTCAACATACATGCATAGCATCCATTGTCCAGTTGCTATCACAGCCATGACATACCTCCACACATTGCCCTCTCATGAGCGTTAGGGGCACTACACGTACGTTGTCCCAACCCATGTATTCTCAGGCTCTCCCACCATTTAGTCCTTGAACATACCTGCCCTTGCTTGTGTAATGGTCAGATGGCCAAACAGCCTATCAATTTTTGGGTAGTCCCACCAGGGACTACCCTCTAATTGTAAAGTAGACTTAGCAGATCAACAGTGTTACTCCCACTGGTAATATCCTGCCTGTGGTGTGAGTAGCAGTGATTTGCTCACTCCTCCCAGCTTGATTTGACATATGCTAACAGCACCATATAATATTGGAGTTGCTGTTGATTCCCTTCTCATTTCTGTTGTATGCTTTATGGTTATGACATTCATTCTTCATATATATATATATATATATATATATATATATATATATATATATATATATATATATATATATATATATATATATATATATATTATACATCTGTACATACTTATATACATTTCCTATGCTGGGCACTGTTTACACCCACGCAAGTGCACTCAGACTTGCTTACTGGTACTTATATATGTTTACTGCTGCTTATTTGTGCATACACCACCTTACTAGTGTCTCATTCATTATGACAGTACCACTTTGAATGAAATTTAGTTAAACAGCTCATGCGATACTCTTATGTCAGTTTAAAAGCAAAACGACATTCATTCCACATGGAAAATTATATGTGCTATTGTTGGACTCAAACTGTGAATGCCTGCTCATTAGGCAGATGCTTTAACCACTACACTATTGACATTTACGTTGATTCTGCATGTTTTTCTCTATTTGAATGATTTTGATGTGCAAGCTACGCTCGGTGGTATATGGTGGTCCTGTTAATACACACTGGTCAGACCTGCAATGCATCACAGTGGTTACCCATGTGAAACAATTGAAGACTATATGAAACACCTACACTAAACCTTCCAAACTGTCATTGCCAGATGTGTGGACAACTGTGAATACAATGGTGGAGGTGTGTTTCACTGTAGGGACAGGTACTACATATCCGCATTACACATGGTGGGAATACAAACAGTACTGTACAGAGAGCATATGTGTGCACACCGTCCCACAGGATACACCGTTGTGGATTATACCCTTGCTATGAATGTCATACAATGTCATGTGCTATCTGACATGTCCATGACATGTAGTGGGCTTACTGCAACACTGCTCAACTATCCTGCAAAACATGATATCTCACATCCCATACATACCACCCTTTGTCTGCATAACCCTGTCCTCAGTGGAGCATATGACATCTATGGGTGTATGTCATATGGGATAACACTGACATGTGAAATAGATGGCCATCACAACCATTGGACACAACATGTGTACACATGGCCATGGAAGATAGCCAGAGACATGAAGCAACACACACAGTAGAAGTGATGTACATGTGTGTACAACCTGTTGTACATTGGCTCAACACAATACAACTATGGCCTTTGTGTAATGGTGATATTGCAGATGTGAAACACTAAACATCATACAGGCCTATGTACAGCTTGTGTAGGCATAACATGAAACCACCACATAACATGTCTTGAACATCTTGAGTGTGTCACGACATGAAAGCATTCACCTATACAGTATCCAAATACATACATGTGTTGCACAACATACACATACAATCACATCAGGCCACAGATACTGTACATTCACCTTGCTGGTGTCAGACATCACTGTCATGCCTGCTCCTCATGTGTGTGAGGTACACAGATGGCATGTAGGACATAGAGTACTGCTAAGTTAGCCATGTGTGAGCATAGTTGCCAGGCATCAGTAATATGGTTGCAGATGTGCAGGGGTGTTATCCATATACCCTTCTGTGACCTGTGTCACACATTCCACATTAGGGTTTAGTGTGTATACACCTCAGTGTACTGTATCTGAACACAGTCATAGCTATGAACTGTGTCAGTAACTCACACTGTATAGCAATAGTGAAGCCACATGATGCCCTGCAATGGCTATGCACATCAGCTCAATGTGCAGTATGTCACTGCATATTTGTAGGGCGGACAGACAACATTGCGTCAGCTGAAGGCCCATGTTAGTTTAACATGCCCCTTCATTGGGACACCATTACCGTACTGTAGATTGGAAAGGACATCATTGTGTTACACATGTATACATGTCATTCAACACAGCAGCAGAAGACATGTCATATTACATGTGATTGGCAAGGTCATACACTACACATCAGGCTGGTGTACTGTAAACCTGTGCTGGTCTATGGCACCATTGCAAAGTAGGGACAGCCATGTCAAACATATGTGTACACCCACATGCACAATGTCTGTAGACTCAGCTCAGGAGTAGGTGGAATAATGTTGAACAGACATGCACTGCTTTGGGGGAGATATGCAAGCTAGGGCTCAGGCAAACATATTATTCAGTCAACATACCCTTCTGCTCATGTCCTCACACATAGGGGCAGTGGCCAACACAAAGCATCAGTTGCAGATGTGCAAAGGTCAGCGATGGTCTGTTAACATGTGGTGTATGTTGCACACACCATGGCAGTGCGGTGCAATGGTGCATAGTGCATGGTGCATGCATTGTGTTGCAGGTATGGAGCATAAGCTGCTAACACAAATGGTGCAATACAAGTATATATGCTAACCACCACTATAATTGTTTAAGGTGCATGCTGTCTGCTATAACACATGCATGTTGTTGTGTGCAACTCGGGGATGCATGATAACTACCACTATAATTGTCTAAGCTGAATGCCATCTGCCATATCACCTGCATGCTGCATGCTGTTTGGTGCCATAGCATGTGTCTGTGTGTCTGTGTTGTATAACTTGTAATGTACAGTTTTTGTCTTCCCCTCACAGGTGTTGATGTAGGTGCTTTGCCCTCCTGTGGTCCACCTGATGTTAGTGTCCCCACAGACTCTAGCAGTGATGATGAAAGTATGACTGAGGCACAGGCAGGGTTGTCAGGGGAAGAATCTGTGCCATTGTTTGCCATTCCATCTGTATCCCCCTCATCCTCACACACAGTTCCCCTGCCTACACATACCCCATCACCATTTGCATTAGAGGAAGGACAGTTGGCAGGTGGTAGCATGGAACAGGGAAGTGTGGAGACTATGGAAGGTGTGCCTGCACACCATGATCCTAGTCAACTGACTCGTGATGTCCCACACAGGCGTGTGCCCCGTGCTGCTCGTAGGAGGACCACTGGCCAACATGCCCCTGTGAGACAAACCACATCAGCTGGAGTCACCAGAAGCATGTTTCGGGCTGTAATGCAGGCACAGGCACGTGCTGAATGGCACAACAGAGAAGATCTGAGGCTTCATAGGTCTGTTGTCCGTTCATTAACTGACAACATCCAGGCAATTGCAAATGCTCACCATCATCTTGCAGATGTTTTGGATATACGATTGGATGACATGGTGGGAGTCCTTGACCATGGCATGTCAGTCCTCGAGCGTGGAATGTCTGTGCTGGAACATCTGGTGGGAGTGAGGCATCGGGCACTTGGACGTAGGTCAGCTACATTACCTGTTGAAGGTCTACGTGAACATGCTACTGCACATGCCTGCTCCCATAGTGGCAGTAGCAGCAGCAGTGCAGCTGCTGCTGTGCAGTCCACACCAGGACACAGCAAGCCATGTGCACATGTTCCTAGATGGTCCCAACAGGGACACGGTTCCAGTGGACATGTGTCATCAGACAGTAGCCAATCTGGACCTCTGTCTGGTAGTGCCCATGCAGCCCCTGGGAGGCACAGGTCACGTGGCCATGGCCGGACACCATGAACTGTGAAACCTGCCTTGTACAGTCTGCAGCTGTCAATAATACCCCTGTGTAGGCCAGACACTTGCCAGACCTGTGTGCATGCATGCGCACACACACCAGAAACAAATGTAGAGCACCTCAACACACAAACGCATAACATCCACACATGCCCAATGATATTGCAGGCCCTAACACACACACATAATGTCATCCAATGGTGCAGCCTAGGCCTCTGGCAAACATTATCACCCTGTGCATATGATGATGCCTGTGCTGCATCCCTGTCATCCACACCATCGGTGTAAAGACATGCTCATATGGTCTGATGCACAGGGTGAACATACTAGGTAGACAATTGTAGATTAATATTGTTGAGCAGTGTTGACAGGCAGCAGACATAACATGTATTACAGTTTTAGAATGCATTTTGTACATTTGACAGTATGTATTAATGTGTAACAACACTAACAGCATGTTGATCTTGATGTTCTGCCTTCCTCTTTCAGGTGTAGTTGCATGTGCCGGGGGATGTCAGTGTTTCCGGTTAGTGTCCCATATGTACATGTTGACTACTCATAAGTCTGTATGACAATACCTGCATGCACTTTGTAGCTTCCACATCACAGTTATAATCTCCCATGTTTCAATTATGTTTGCTGTTCTAATGATCCAAGAGCATGATAGATGTGTAGTAAGCTATTATGTTCAGAGCCATCACATCCATAGTGGATAACATCACAGGTATAGTTACCTGGAGCGGGGAGGAGGTAAAAGAGTGGTATATTGGATGACAAGGGTAAAGGCCAGTGGAAATAGTAGCTTCTCATTGGGAAGCAGTTATACCCGCTGCCATGACAGGAAGCAAACGCAGACACACCCACACACTCAGGGATTCACAGACACAGTAACATACACTCTGACAAACGAGAACCCCTGCCTATATGAAAACATCATTATAGTACTACGCAATTACAAGACACGCCACAGAGATTGCACATGTACAGGTAGTCGGAATGGCCTAGGATCGAGGACATTGACAGGGATACTACAGTGCAGTGAGTGTATGTGGGGAGGGGGGTTCATCAGTAGGCTATGTAACAACAAGCCACACCCCAGGATGTACATGTTAACAGGCAGTTAGAATGCCCGTCTAAGATTGATGATATCAACAGGGATACTAGATTGCATTGAGTGGATGGGGGGAGGGGCATTAACATTTCACTATGGTAAAATACAGCCTCACTCCAGGGACCGGACAGCCATACACACACACACACTAACACACACACGCACACACACACACACACACACACACACACACACACACACACACACACATACACACACACATGCACACTGTGGCATTCACAAAGATATACACCTATGTCGCACACATACAGACACTTTACATGTGTGAGGTTCAATCACTTGCCTATGTCTTTCTTTCTACACTTCACTCTGTACTGATGTCAACAACAATGTTCAGGAGAGTGAAAAACATGTGGGTTGTATTTCCAACCATACGTGACATATATGGACACACGCACACATACACACACACACACACACACACACACACACACACACACACACACACACACACACACGTGCCAGTACTGTGAATCAAACACCTGCCTATCTCATGATAGGTATTACAGAGGAACAACACTATCACGTTTGCTACAAAGCATACTGACTATTTCCTTTGCCAACTGTGCTGATATATGTACAATATATACACAGAGGAGGTATTACTGTTACAGGTGTCAAGAGGTATGCCTTCAGTGTCACCCTTACTGCATTCTGCATTGTCTGTCTTCCACTTCAGTTAACAAAACCAGACCTTAGCAGTTACACAGGTTACTGTAGGAATCATTGTAACACATGAGTGAGCTGTCCTCAGTAATCATTCATCTGCAAAGTAACACCACCACTTAATAGTCATGTCCAAACATCTGTCCATACCTCATGTACAGCTTACTGTATTTTGAGCATATCACCATAAACAGTTGGCAATGTTGAAGCTGTATTGCAACAGCATGATGTACTAAGACAACAGTCACCTTCAAACATCAGACACTGCACACGCATGGAATCTAAACAAACATCAATAAATGTACACATATGCGGTCTACATCAGTAAGTGGACTAGCAGGTCAACAAGATACATTCCACACCTTCGGCACGCCGTGTGTGAAACATAGCCGAGCATTACACCATAAAGGATGTTGTATTCATGTACTGGTAGGACCCAACCACCTTCACCGAGTAATCAAGTGTACATATATGACAACAGCACATATCAGCAAGATACACACAGCATTATTCCATGTCATGCTCCTACAAACTGTTACTTGACATTTCCATGGTGAAGCCAGGGCACTGTAATGGTCAACAGTGAGCACATCATATTTGCCACACATACCTCATGTTTACCAGAAGAGTGCCAGCAATGTGTTCTTTTAGAGCTAGGCAGTACACTCATTCAAGCATGTGCGAGGTCTGTGGCTTGTAAACATCTCACCCTAGCATGCACTGGCTATTGTGGTACTAAGGCTAATGTCCAGACAGCACACAGCATGCATGGATTGTAATTGTTGACATGGAGTATATGTAGGAGCTATGGGCACACATGGCTGTACATGTCATGGACATATCACTTGTGACTACTCAGGAACATTCAGAGCAGAGCTGGATTTCCCTGAGTCTGTCAATGCAGGCCTTGTGTAGGTCCTATGATCCTATTATTTGGGCATGTTTGTAGGCATTATATTAGGTGGACATGTCTAATGACATACATGCCACATGGGTTGTTGCATGATATGATAGGTGTCATGGGTGACCAGTAGAGAGGGAATATTACCTCTGTTAACATAGATATCAAACCTTATGTACTGTTAGGATGCTATCTGCCGTGTGCATGTGTGTAATGACTGTAGCCACCTGTATGTAGAAAGGATAATGAAAGCTACGGTAATGTCACTTATGTTGTATGAGTGTGGGATGTACATATCCAGGGCAGGCACAGTTAGGTCATATACAACCATGAGGGTGTTGTTTACTGGTGTACAGCAACAGTCGACTGTGTTAATGCTGACATCTGAGGGACCCTGGTATGTGTACAACTGAGCTGGTTACAAACAGTGGTATTATTGCATTGCATAACACATTATGCAGCTGTGTATGTACATGGGTACTTTGCACAGTTGATGTAGGCCTAGGTACAGTCCACCAATCAAAGGTTATCTGGTGGTCTACCATACTATGTCATACCACATATGGATGTGTGCTGGTAGTCTGGGGACAAGGTGGTGGATGTATATGAGGATACAACCTAGAATGCAGTGTTTGCCACTGTCACCTGTAACTGACTCATCTGTGATGAGTTATTTTGAAGTAGTGGTCTTTACTTGTGAGTAGCTTTTATGAATATGTGGACACCACCACCTGGAATGGTCCGTACTAGTATTATGGCCCACATGTCTGGATCTGAGTTATATGGTGGTAGTGCAATTGTGCACTACAGAGCCTTCAGCCAGGTATTCCTCACTGCACAGATGTCAGTATTCCCCATTGTAGGTTCTACACTGAGCAAATGGATTACAAAAGCCACACATCTAGCACTGGTTAGCATAAGCATCCAATGCAATTGTCTTGTAGGTGTCAGGGTGTTTCTTCTGTGTGTAGGACTTTTGTCTTGTAATGTGACTATATGGGTAAATACGACCTTGGTATTATCCACACTCATTTGGAACATGGATGCATGTGTTCTATGTCAAAGGCTTGTCATTCAGTCATGACAACCCGGAATGACAGACACTGGACAACCTCATAATAACAGCAGGACATTGGCTCATTGTTTTGGTCTAGCAGTTGCCACTTGTACCATGACATCACTGGGAGTGGCAGTAATGTGCTTGGTAGCAAATGCCACATGTAAGGTGACAGACAGCAGCAGACATTGTGTATATAACCAATGTGAGATATACTTAGTGTAGCAGTCCTGCTAATAATGACAAATAATACAGCCGGGAGAGGTCATCTTGACACCTGCGCCTTAGTACCATTACACAATGAGGCTCACACATTATGCTCGCACATGCCACTATTCCAAGTATAATGCCACTGTCCACAACCTGCTATCAGTGTATACCTTTCAGGGCAGTAAGGTGAGTAACACATGCTGTAGGTAGCATCCACCTGTGTGTCCCAGGAAACCTATTGTCTGTCACGCCCACACATGCATGATTGTGTATACTTAACATATATATATATCAGTACTTCATGTACATGTATGCATGTGTATCACACAGCACAGACACAGATATATAGTTTATGGGCCACATACAGGTATCTGGTAGTAAACCAGTATGATGTACATATACACTGACAGGTGATATGTACATAGCTGTAAACCTGTGTGTTTACAATAGGAGTCCATTACAACATGTTCTGTACATGTAAGTGTATAAGCATGCACACTGTGGCCTTATGTGGTTAGAATTGGAGTGCATCTCAAACAGCCCTGTGCTACTAAGTATATGAGCGTACCCACTGCCACCTTGTGTAATTTGAGTCAGTACATCCAAACAAGCCCTTTGTTTCTAAATGTATGAGCATGCCCAGTATAACCTTGTGTAGTTGTAGTCATAGTGCATCCCAAACGGCCCTGTGCTACTAAGTGCATGAGCATGCCCACTGTCACCTTGTCTAACTGGAGTCAATGCATCCAAACAAGTTCTGTGATTCTATGTGTATGAGCATGACCACTGTAACCCTGTATAGTGATAGTAGTTGTCCATTCCACAGATGAGCATACTCCAGTTCAGGGCTTGTTGTGCTACAACTATACCTCTCAGGCCTACCTATGTCTTACCTGCAGATGATGTGTCTTGTTTGTGCATACAGGTTGTAATGGACACCTACTTTAAACACACAGGTTTACAGCTATGTACATCTTGACTGTCGGTATCCCTGTTGTTGTCCTCAACCTTAGAAGGGCATTCTGACTGTTTTGGAATGTGTAATCTCTGTGGCCTGTCTCGTAACTGTGTAGTACTGTAATAGTGATCTGTACATAGGCAGGAGTTCTGATCCCACCACTGGCAAGTGTGTGTGTGTCTGTGTGTGTGTGTGTGTGTGTGTGTGTGTGTGTGTGTGTGTGTGTGTGTGTGTGTGTGTGTGTGTGTGTGTGTGTGTGTGTTAGCAAATGCCTGAGTGTGTGTGTCAGCAACTGGCTGAGTGTGGTTGTGTGTATTTGTGTCTGCATAATGTCATGACAGCGGTTTTTGCTGCATACCAAAGAGATACCACCTTTTGCATGGACTTTATCCTTGTCAACTTCTAAACCTCTCTTCCCCCCCTCCCCACTACAAGTAATCAGTCCTGTGATGTCACCCAGCTCAGAAGTGGAATCAAAGTAAGTGCAATTGTATGTGTTCTGTGGCACATACTCCAACTGCAGTTCACTGTACTAGTTACCTTTACATAGGCAAGATGTGTATGCACAATACTGGCACATGTTTGCGTGTTTGTGTGTGTGACTACCCTGTACCCAGGCATAGACATGTGTAATGTCTTTTAACATGCTGCACACCATGGTAGCCATCTGTGGTGACTGGTGTCTACAAAGTATTACATAGTTAGGAATGGAAAAGAGTACACAGTCAAGAACGACTACAGTTGGTTGTTATTTTCCTGTACCACTGTCAAGCAGTGACACAGAAGTGGTCACCGGGATGTAAGTCCATACCCTTCATTCCTCCACCCAAACTCCACAATCCCCAGGGTAGATTACATTAGCCATCATTCCCCACCCCAAACTCCACATACACAACAACCATCCCTTCTCTGGTGAACTGATTAAAATTTAAATGTTATAAAACAAGAGATGCCTCTGTTTTGTGTGCACATCAGTTCCTTTGGAACCCTTCTGTGTTACAAAGGGTATTCAGACATATATATATATATATATATATATATATATATATATATATATATATATATATATAGTAAACAGTATCTATACAGTAGATATATATATATATATATATATATATATATATATATATGTCTATAGCTGTGTCTGTGTATATGTGTGTGTGTGTGTGTGTGTGTATATATATATATATATATATATATATATATATATATATATATATATATATATATATATATGTATATATGTGTGTGTGTGTGTGTGTGTGTGTGTGTGTGTGTGTGTGTGTGTGTACATCCGTAGGTGCATACATATATATATATATATATATATATATATATATATATATATATATATATATATATATATATATATATATATATATATATATATATATGTATATATATTTAGTTATGACAGTTGTACAGATGTAGACTTGTCTTTGTTGTTTCACAGAGTACAGTACATTCAAGGGTACTGTACATATGTACACAAAGTGACTGTCCCATTTGTTTTCAGTTCTGCGGAATACCTGCAGTAGGATGTGCATTATAAAATCCATGAGACATGTATACAACCCAGATGGCTTAGTGGTAAGTCCAATGACCTCAGTGTGAATGGTCCAGGGTTCAAGACATGCAAGCCGTGTTGATACTGTCAATTAGGACTGAATAAGGCAGTTGTAAGCGGGTGTAAATGTGTTTTCATGACAGTAGGCAGTGGGTACACGCAGGTAACAGACATGTACAACTTGCAGTATACTTGAAATGCCCTTCTTTGGCAATCTTGCTGATGTCACCCACCTATAAATACGCCACTGGGAGTGCTATAATCCAGTAATCTCCACAGCGCATGCTGTAACTGCATAATGCTGTGGTGTGATAAACTAGTTTTGTAGGTGTTCTAATCCCAGAGAGGCCAACAGTGTGTGTCTGCCTTAGAAAGAAACTGCTTTTTAGAGTATGCACACTCTTTACAATTCACATACTCAACTTTGGAAATCCTGCTGATGTTACCCAACTAGAAATACACTTCTGGGACTGCTGTAACTCAGCAATCTCTGTAGTGCGTGCCGTAACTGTGTAATGCTATAGTGTGATAAATTAGTTAGGGAGGGGTTCTTTTCCAAGACATGACAGGTGTGTGTGACCGATAGTCAGAGCCTGTGTGGAGGTGGCTGTGAGTGTCTAACCACTGGACATGTTGTGGAGCGGTTTTTGCAGTTTTCCCTATATGGTGTCCATATTATATGTCACAATGTCCACCTCACGAGGAGTAAAGATGTCAATTAGCCAAGGGACTGTGTTGGCAAGCCATACCCCTACATCTGGCAAAAGGCCTGGTGAACAAAGTATGCAGCCCTACTATTACCCGGAATACATTCTGAACCCATGTGTCATACACAAACTCACTTGGCTAGAATATCCCGCTATGTTGCTAGTACTTTGTACACTGATGACAGATAGTAGGCATGGTGTGATTGCAGTGGGCTGCAGAGGGCATGGCTGCATGCCTGCAACATATGTGGCGCCATCCACTGTGATCCACAAAGGCCATACAATGTCTAACACACATGCCCTGTATGGACAGATGCCACTGACACCAGGGAATACCTGTATCATGCTATCAATGCAGGTGCAGGGTCAACCTGCTGTCTATTAGCAGGTCCTGCCACACCAGGCCAGTATTGGCATATCTGATAATAGTCTGTGTACACAACATGTGCCAGCCAAACCAGGGACACTTGTACATGTCACTGCACATTATTGTGAGACATGCACATCCCAGGCAATGTCCATGTCAAGGACTATCAAACACAGACATGGCATGCATTGCAAAGCAATGGCCATATACAATGGTAACCAGGATGACAGGACAGGTCATACAATACCCATCTGTGTGGGACATTGCAGACACTACCCCTCTGAACCACATTGCACACCATTGTCGGGAGGCGTGATGCCAAGGATTACCCCTCACCCAGCCTTGTACAGCCATCTTGCACAGCCAACCACTACACACCCATGAAGCAATGCACACATGCATGTCAGTACTGGCACCTTGTGTCTGCATGTGGGGTATGATACTCCCAACCACAGTCACACCCAGTATAACTCCCATTGGCATACTGACTGATGTCAGACACGTTCACATGCCCTAGCCCATAGAACCCTGTGGTGCATGTAGTACCTGTGCATTACTGCAGTGTGGCAAACTAAGTAGTTAGGAAGTGTATTTGTGAGCTTGGCAAAGTGTGGCAATGTGTCTGAGTCCCTTAGAGAGTGTTGTTGTATTGACAATAACATCTGTTCATGTGAACAGCCATGTGTGCTACACCGATTGTATGTCTGCTATATCTCTTTTGCAGATGTCGCTCACCAGTACACATATATGTTCTTACAGCACACCAATATGTCAGCTATGTGGTACATGGAGTAACTGCATGCACTTGTAATAGTAATGGTTAGTCAGTCAGGGGTTTGAACCTATGTACTGGTAGGTGTATGACAGATGATGCTTAGGTTTTAGTCTCCAAGCCCTTCTCTGATGTACTTTTCCTCTGTCTGTCTCTCCCACACACTCGCTGATGGATGTGGAGTTGTACACATGCTCAGCAGCAGCTTGTGTTTTCTAAGTGATGGTCATGATCAGGTAATGGCCTCTGCACCTATTGCAGTCCTCCTCTAGCTGATTGCATGTGGAACAGCTGTGGTGATGTTCCCATAGCCAATTGCATGGAAACCCAGTACAATGTCTAGGAACATCATGTTGGTGTTTGCCCGTGACAGTCGCTGTGAGTGGAACCTGGATCTGGTGTTTGGTAAACAGCATCACAGATGATATCTGGATATTCCTCAAACAACATACACTGTGTAAAATAGCCTAAAGACAGGAGGCTGAAGTGCCAGACATGACTACAGCATGTAAGTGTAGCTATGCTTCATTGAGACTACTGCCAGTTTAACAAGTTGTGTCTGGTAATGGCTATTCTGCATGTTTTAAAACTGACAAGACAGTGCGCTGTTTGTGAGGGAACCCCCATCTGTATGGCCATCTGTGGACTGGTCAGTGTGTGGAACTATTTGTTTCTTGTGTTACTTACTGAACACACATCTGTGAACTGCAGAAGCACAATGTGATGATTGCAGCCAGTACATCGTGATAGTGATGAGAGTTACTGCCATCGCATCCCTGATTGGACATATGTCACATTAAACAGTGGTATGACAGTCATTGTCTGAAGTTCTCACAGTGACATGTCAATAATGGGCCACTGTTCATAGCTGCAGTCACAAGTCTTCTACACTTTGTACAGATGTCATGCAGTATATATGGATGTGTTGTGCTCCCTCTGCAAATGTATGCCATCTGTTGTGTTGGGTTGATGGTCATATCTATGCATGCTGTTATAAGTAATCCTGAATGCTGTTGACTATTACTAAGCCATATCTGTGTTAAAATCTTGATGGCAACACCCAGCTCTGTTCTGAGTTACAGCACAATGGCACAAAAATTACAGAACCGACTGATATTACCAACATCCTGGAAGATAGGTTCAGTGCTAACTTTACCCGCTCCCCACCCCCTAAAGGGCCCATATCTATACAGGAAGAATGCAGAGTCCATGTAATCACAACCATGCAAGTAAAAGCTGCACTCTAAAGCCAAAAACACAGCATCCATGGGATTGAACAACATCCCAGGCTGCATTTTACATGAACTTCAGAACGAACTGGCTCCCCACCTAAGCACCATGTTCAATAATAGCCTCATCAGGCTTTGTGCCACTGAATGGTGCACAGCAACAATTATCCCACTCCACAAAGGGGGAGCCACCACTGATCCCTGGAACTATCGACCTATTAGGGAGACGAGTCCGGTCTGCAAGGCCATGGAACGTATCATCATGGAATTCATAAACAAAGACATTGGTAACCTCCAAACTCTGGATCCCACCCAGTTTGGGTTTGTAAAAGGCAGATCATGCCTCCTGAACCTGATTGACATCTTTGAGGCAGTCACCAAAGCTGTAGATGAGGGTAAGGTGGTTCACACAGCCTATCTTGACCTCACCAAGGCTTTCAACACAATCCCCCATTCTGGAATTATAGATAAACTCACTAAACTAGGTATAAATCCCTACATCACAAGATGGGTTGCCAACTGTCTCACTGACAGAACCCACACTGTAAAATTTGCAGACTCCAAATTTGACCTCAAAGCAGTGACAGGTGGAGTACTACAGGGTTCTGTCCTGGTACCTCACCTATTTGGTATCTACTTCTCTGAAGTACAGGCTAACACAGAAGGCCTCTGGCTAATGAAGTTCACAGATGACTGCAAACTAGGAGCCATAGTCAAGTCCCCAATGATGTGGACATCCTACAGAAGGGCCTCACTGAGACGGATGCCTAGTGTCAAAGCCATGGCCTCAAGCTCAATGGCAAAAAGTGCAGTGTCATCCCCTTTGGTAAAAACTCTGTACCCATGAACTAACACATAGGCAGCAATCTACTTAACACTGAATGTGTGATAAGAGAACTTGGGACCCAGGTGGACAGTAGTCTCTCCTTTAATAGTCACATCGCCACAGTAGTCAGGAAGTCCTTCTACATGGCACACCTCATCATGAAAGGGTTCTCATCCAGGAAAAAATAGGTCATTGTTCCCCTCTGCTCAACACTCATTAGACCCATTATAGAGTACAACGCCCCTTTTGGAATGTACCTCACAAGACATCTGCAGCAGCTGGAAAGGCCACAGAAGTACCTCACAAAGAGGATTACTGACCTCAAACAAATGCCCAACACTGACCACCTCAAAACACTCCAGCTTTACTCCATAGCATATCTCTTACTCCATGGTGATCTCTGCCTAACATATAAAGCTATGTCAAACCCAGAGCTGTTGGACATGCTATACCTAAAGAAATCGCAATCCCTCTGAGCTACATGCTCTAGGGACCTAAACCTTGTCACCACAATAAACAGGACATGCTGGAGGGATATATTCCTGTCCCTGAGACTTCCCATACTCTGGAACAGGCTACCCATCTATGTCAAGCAATGTTCTTCATTAGCACTCTTCAAGAAAAATCTTGATGAGTGGATGGGAAATAGGAAATACACCCCGGGGATCACTTCTATGTCTCTGCTCAACAGTGGCACAGAAAAATAACTTTCTTGGGAGGCATAAGCCAGGGAACCTTGTTGGCTAGGCTTATGTAGGCCCTTGGGCCGATAGCCTAGTACATATCTATGAACCTAAAAGTGCAACACCATAGGCTGTATGGGATTGGAGGTCCGACTTCCACTGGCCATGGCACTGGACACCAGCATGTCTGGGGCCCAGCCTTGGACCTCCACCTCTGTTGGCTCTGCACCACTTTCTAGTGGAACCGCCACTGTGGATGGGGCTTGTCCCTCCTGGGAGCAGATCCAGACAGGAACTTGTCCGCTGTCGTGCAGTCCCGGACCTGGTGTGTAGGGGGCTCAATAAGGGGTTTCAAAGCCAGTTACGCCAGCTCAAGGGCAGTGTGTCACATTTAGGGGGTGAGCCTGCCCCTCCCAGACAGCCCTCAGCACAGCCACCTTTGTGGCTGTTTTGGTGCAGTGGTGGCTGCCCATGGGTGGGGACCTCCGTCCCACTGTTTCCATCTGGGGGCTCATGGGCTTGTGACTGCCAAACACCCCTCCTCATCCAAGGTGTATTTCCCTACATGTGTTATATACTGACCCTGTATGCTGTCTTGTCTGTCATCCTACCCAACCTATCCTCCACGAGCATACCTATTCTCCTTCCCCCACATCCCACTCTCACCTTACATAAACAAAAGGCCAATCTGTTCCTAGAACAACATTTGCCCCATTCATAGCTGTCAACTTTACACACGTGTACACTGGACACATGTAACCTTTTTAATTTGCATCACAACATACTACAGTTGTCCTCATCCCCTGTCTCTCAGGCACACAATCCTGGTATGCACGTCTCCTAAAGGTTCCAGGTACAAGTGATGCAGATGACCCCATTGTACACACGACACTACCGGTCCCTCTATGGTTACCCCATTTACCTTTTTCACGATGATGATGTCGCATACAGCACCTTGCAAGAGCACTGTTCTCACATAATGATTGGACATGAGCTGTTGTGTTAATGTAAATAAAATGCACAGAGTGATGTATTTGGCCAATGTACAAATGTTTGTTTGTATTAATGACACATGTCTGTCTGAGGGAGTCTTGATATTACATAGGACAACACCACTACATAATAGAGGCGTTGTTGGTTTTTCCCTTTTCATTCCTTTTTAATGCTTTGTTGTCACATGGGATGTTCTTGATATATCTATATATATTTATATATCTATATCTGGACATAAACACACACACATACATCTACATGATGGAATACATTTCGTATGCTGTTGAATGACTGTGCCGGATGATATGTTTGTGATAACATCCAATGTCTGCATATCTGCCATGGCTTAGTGGTAAATCACATGGGCTGTGGTGTGCAGGGTCCTGGTTTCGAGTCTTGCAGAGGCCATTTATTTTGTTGCTGGGCAGAACAAGGCCGTTGGATATGGAGTGATTAAGGCACTTTTAAGCAGTTGTGAGTGGGTGTGCGCGGCTTTGCGCGATGGTAAGCAATGGTTACTTTTTGTTACAGTTCCTTACACTCAGTTACCTTCTTGATTGCTTAACCTGTGTAGGAAATGCTTACCCCCGTGCAAACAGGCTGAAACCCGCTTACTGCTACTTAAAAGTGCTTACTCCCACTTACACCTGTGCTAATTTCTTTAAAAGAAAAGAAAAAAGGGTGATAGGAAAGTGGTGATAAAGGGGCACAAAGAAGGAAAGACAGTAGGCAAGGTAGCTAGGGATGTGCAGGAAGGGTGTAGGGAAGGTCCATTTCTTCTACAGCAACTGCTGTGCATATGCAATAAATTTGGCTGGACATTTGGACATTCACAACCCTAAGATAGGAGTGAGGAAAACAATAGTATGTTGTGATGCCAATTAGAAAAATTTACATGTGTCCAGTGGACATGTGTGTGAAATGGACAGCTGTGTATGGGGCATGCTTTTTTTGCAGGAACAGATTGCCCTTCTTTTCTTTTATGTTTAGGTGAGAGTGGGATGTTGGGGAAGGAGAGTAGGCATGATCAGGGAGGATAGGTTGGGTAGGATGACAGACAAGACAAACAAGATGTGTACAGGGCAGTATATGACACGTGGGGTGTAAACACCTTGGACGGGGAGAGGTGTTTGGAAGTCACAAGCCCATGAACCCACCAATGGATACAGTGGGACTGAGGTCCCCACCCATGGGCAGTCATCACTGCACCTTCACAGCCCAGAAGGTGGCTGTGCTGGGAGCTGTGTAGGAGGGGCAGGCTCACCCTCTAGTTGTGCCACTCAGCCCTCAAGCTGGAATAGGCAGTCTCGAATCTCCCTGTTGAGGTCCCTATGCACCATGGCCCAGATGGTACGATGGGTGACAAGCCCCATCCCCTGCGGCGGTTCCACCCGAAGGTGGTGCAGGGCCAATGGACAAGGAGGTCCCAGGCTGGGCCCCAGATATGCTAGTGCCCGGTGCCATGGCCAGCTGAGGTGGGAAAGGTGGGTCCGCTGGGACAGCCTTCCCATATGAGCTATGTTGTAGTAAGTTTAAGGCAGATATGGGTTAGTAATAGTCAACAGCATTCACAATTAGTTATAACAGCATGCATAGGTATTCCCATTACCCAGGGCACCAGATATAACATAGTTGCAGAGCAGGGAGAACATATGCATATATGGGTATACAGTGGCCATTACAATATGCAGGTTTCATTGATGGCAATAGGCCACCAATATGGGTGTATTTTAACATGGCACATGCATAGAAATAGATGTGAATATTTATAAACCAATATAATATATGTCCCAACAAAGGGTAGGAGTGTAGACATACCAAATGAGTTGTGTAAAACAGTTATGTCTGCACATATGATAGGGGTGAGAGAGAGAGATGTCTGTTAACAACTAATACATCCTTGTAGTTTTCACAACATTCTTAGTCACTGCAGTGGTCTGTCCCTTACATGTATTATTACACTACCCAATGGTGTTATATTGTACAATGGCATGTTTGTAGATTAGTATCTATGGGACCTGTGTCTTATGTACAGTCTTGACAAGATGCAGGTGTTAATGCAACATGTTTTGAGACTGCTCTCATACACTTTGGGTGAGATGCTGGGATGACAGGTATGTTTGCATGTACATTCTCTGACTATGTACAAGTCTGACTATCCATTATATGTCATTAACAGCTGCCTACATTTTTTGGATCTTCACACTAATTTGTCAGGGGAACAGGGCAAAAGGCAGGTGATGTGGGCCATTTATCAGGACATACTGGGAAGACTGGAACAGTTGAGAGGTATGAATATGCATACCACTCTCTGTTTAAGCATTCTAGCAAAATGTGTACAGTTGTTAAGTGTAAATATGCATACAGCTTTCTCTCTGAACATTCTAACAGACTGTGTGCAGGTGTGTGGAATGATTATGCATACAAATTACTAGTGCTCCTGGTATCCAAAGCCCTGCTGTGTGTGACAAGAGCATTACAGTTAAGATCACTGTACACTATGCTATCAGGCAATTGTGAGGCTTTGCAATGTATTTTGTGTAATATAACTAACCTGTTTGCACTTCCAGCATTGTTATACAACACTTCATACACATTGTATCTGCACACCACAGTGTGGGTAACACTGCTTACTACAACAGTACTATTTGATAACTGCAACAGTACAACAACATATGACTGCAGAGTAAACAGATGCAATGCAGGGGTTACACCTTTATTCACAGCATAATACACTATTCTGTATACTGGTACAACACCTTCTCCAGCTCTTACATTTATTTGTTAGGACAGTACGTGCAGGCTATTTACTAACCTGCTTCACGATGCATCCTTTGCAGCCTAGCATCATAGGCTTGCTGGTTCGCAGCATGCTCATCTGCAGCTGTCAGGGAAGTACAGTGATATTTAGCCATACCTATCCATAGTATACACAAGCTAGGCAATTATTAACTACGTAGTGGAAGGAGTACTTACTCAGTTCTGGGGCATTCTACATCTGCCGTACTTCCTGGATTCACTTTTCCAGGACATTCCCCCCTCCGCCGCTTCAGGTCTGCATGGTGGTGTCTGACCTGCTCATGAGTGCAGGGGATACCTCTGGCACTAGTGAGGTCATGGGCAAGACAGTCCCAGGCCTCCATTTTGTACTGTGAGCCCTGGTACTGGCCCTGCAGTAGTCTCCTGTCTTGGTGCTTTACCAGGAGCCATACCATGAATTTGGACTCCTGAATGCCCCAGCGCTGCACTCTAAAGCGAGTGCCTTCTCCCACTCCATCCATTCTGCCTGCAGGGGGATGTGACAACCAGTTATTCGTGCCTCTTCAGTTTAAGTAGGGCCAGATTCCTGCACTTTTCAGTAATTGGCCTGTTTCGAAAAGTCTAAGCTTTGGGCACACATGCTTACTTCAGTTTGGCACTGCTTAAAGAGATGTACTTGTGGGCATATTGTATTGGCTTCCCTACAGATTGCTTACAATTACTTAGTTGGGCTGTGTGGTTTTTAGCATTGCTTGTTAGTTATCTAGCATTATATTTGACTTTTGTCAACGATGTCTTACTCATTACAGGCTATATATGTGTCTGGTATCCGTCATTCATGTGTACATACACTGTATGGGGTCCTGGGGACTTCTGAACCTTATTATAGTGACACCTCAACTCTATGTTTACTGCAGTACTCCAATTCACATATTTATGGTCTGTGGCAGGTTATAGAACATTACACTGTACATAGATTCAGTTCACATATGTGATTTGTTTCCCTGTTGTAAGGATTAGTTTGCTGATACCTCCTTTGTATGTATTGCTATCATGGCATAGTGGTTTACTACCATGACTGTGATGTACAGGGTCTTGCAGTCTAGCCTTGCAGAGGCTGGTTCTTTTGTTGCTGGCCAAAACACGAGCTGTTGGGTACAGAGTGATTAAGGCACTTTAAAGCAGTTGTGAGTGGGTGTGAGTGGGTTTGTGCTGAGCTAAGCAATGCTAACCTCCAGTTACAGTTTCTTAGACTCAGTTAGCCTCTACATTGCTTCACCAGTGTGATACTCGCAAACCAGCGGCCAAACAGGTTTACACCCGCTTGCTCCCGCACTTGCAAATGCACTGCATTTGGTGTTTGTATCTGACACTCACACCCCTGGGTGGGAGTGAGGAGTATGGTATTACCTTGTGATGCCTATTACATCGGATTAAACACATACAGTATCGGGAATGGCTGCCCATTAGCCGTAAGCATGCCGTTCGACTATGGAAACCGCGACTTGTCCAGAGTTTGATTCATACAATCTGCACCTATCTGGCTAATACATGGGAACTGACACCATTCAATACAAACAAGTAATTGGGTTTTGGACCCCAAATCCTTCAGCTGAGTCATTTTACTGGATACCTATTATTCTATCATCTTTCTAAGGTTGTAAGTGGAATATGTGCTTTCTGTCCCTATCAGACCTCTCAAACGACTGGGAACAAATATCAACTGAATCAGGGAGAAGTCATGACAACATCAGGGACAATCAGGGACACATTTAAAATATTAGTGCTATTAACTTGACACATTGACAGACTCAGAGCATATGAATTAATACACATTTTCTGAGGTAAATGAAGTTTATAACTCTTAATTTTTGTCATTATTCATTACGTGTAATTCAACACCTTTCCTCCAAATGTCACTAGTTTTAGGAGGGATTAAGTGAGACAGAGTCAGAATTTGACTGAAAATCAGGGACGTCCCTGGAAATCAGGGACAGTTGAGAGGTATGGTCCCTATTTGTTCCCCCAACAGTTTATGTCCTGTCCAGTGGATTAGCTCTTAGGGGTTGAGAGGTATGGGCGTAAGCCGTGCCCATTTCAGAATATTACTTACATCCCCGGGGTGGTCCTAATATGACTGCACCAGCCAACACCTGCACACCTAGGCCCATAATTGCATACCCATAGTTCCCCCACCTGCCCCTCCTCTACAGCACTGACCCTTACTGTGGGTGCAGGTGGGGTATAAACATACCACTACACAATGCCCACTCTCTGCATGTTGGGACACATGTCGTATGTTGTGTCGACCCATGGGTTATCAGGGTTGCACAACCTACTGGTCCGTATACGTCTACAGCCTGGTTTGATGAATCATTACAGGGACTGACTCTGATTATCAGTAATTTTTGGGGTGTCCCACAAGGGACATTGATGTCTTTGTTTCAAGATTAGACCTGGCAGGTCTCTCCCACTGGTAGTATCCTGCCTGTGGTCTGGGAAGCAGTGGTGTGTTTACTTTTATTGTGTGTCTGTATGTCTCACTGGCCTAGCTGGAGGAGGGTTGATGCTACTTGTTGCATGTTTGTTTATTGGACCCCCTCACCCCCATATGCACGGCCTGTGAACATATGTAATTCGTAACTGCTGTATCATATCCTAGCTATATACATGTGTCTATTTACAGTCACATATATATATATATATATATATATATATATATATGTATATACACATTACTATATACAGATATATCTGTGCATGTATGCATACATGTATATATTTATATATTGCTGTCCATATATATCTAACAACATATGGGTCTATTGGTGTCTGCATATGTATATATCTATATGTGGGTATGTATATGTATTCTGTTTCTGTATGTATACATTTGTACTACGGAGAGGGAGAGGTATATCTCTATGCTGCTATGGGTATATATACACGCACATACCTCTACATATATACATCTACATCTGGTTATTCTGTTCCTTGACATGTAGATTACACTTTGCTGCAGTGGGACTCGTAGCGGGTGTGGCTGCTCGTTGAGCGACGCCTCTGCTCAATGAACACTTTAGCTTACATCCCTGGTGCTGTCCATATAGGCTCACATCAGCCATCACCTGCACACCTAGACCCATAACTAGCAACACATAGTTCCCCCACCCGCACCTCCTCTACAGCACCCATCCTTACTCTGAGTCCTGGTTGGGTCTGAACACACCACTACATACTGCCCACTCTCCACTTCATGACCCATGGGTCATCAGGCTTTCCCACCCTTGTATTCCAGGTATGTACACACCACAGCCAAAATGGTCGGCGTATCACCTTCTTTTGGTCTTATGTCAATTTTTGGGGCATCCCACAAGGGACGCTCCTGTCTTTGTTCCAAGATTAGATTTCACGGGTGCACTGTGTACCCCCCCCCTCGATTGTCTCCTGCTTGTGGTCTGGGGAGCAGTGGACTATTTACATTGTTTGTGGGTTTATGTGTATGTTTCCTGTATCCGGCTGGGGGGGGGTGGAAGGTCAGGCTACGTGTTTCATGTTTCCTGCTTGGGCCCCTCACTTCCATTGGTATAGCCTGTGAACATATGTCATTCTTGTGTGCTGTTTCCTATCATAGCTGTATATTTGTGTATATCTATGCGCACACACACACACACACACACACACACACACACACACACACACACACACACACACACACACACACACACACACACACACACACACACACACACACACACACACACACACACACACACACACACACACACATATATATATATATATATATATATATATATATATATATATATATATATATATATATATATATATATATACGTATATGTCTGCAACTATATATATATATATATATATGCGTATATGTCTGCAAACATATATATATATATATATATATATATATCTATATATATATATCTATATATATATATATATCTATATATATATATCTATATATATATATATATATATATATATACATATATATATATGTATATCTATATATATATATATATATATATATATATATATATATATATATATATATATATACATATATATATATGTGTGTATATGTATGTATATATATATATATATATATCTAAATATATAAAGTTATTATCCAAAACAATGGACATCATTTCAACCAATAAACATATTTCGTCCCAATCAAAATTAGTATGTTTAACTATACTGTTTTTAAATGCCTCCAAGCCTTCCTGCTTTGGGATACATGAGAACAAGTTGATAACATCCACTGTAACTGTAAGTAATGATGTTATTGCTATTTTATATTATATCTATTGGAAAATGTAGTATATTTAGCTAAATGTGGAAAATGTTCCAGTTTTTACATTGGAAAGACAGAAAGATGTCTTAAAAGACGTATATATGACCACATATACAGTATTAGGACCAAGGATAAAACTAATGCCTTATTCCGACATGTCGATACTGAAGGTGATGACCATAATTTTATGTTTAGCATTATTGATACTATCGAAATGGATCCTAGAGGTGGTGATATTAAAAGTTTACTTGCATATAAAGAAACATGGTGGCAATTATGCTTAGATGCCACCACTTCTCCTGGATTAAATGAATTTATATCAACCAAATCGTTGTTATTACTATAAAGTGATAAATAATTATAAGTATATATTTATTTATTATTTATTAATTAATATTATGCAACTTATTTATTTAATTTTATAAGTGAATTTTTATCAATTTTTATTAAATTATTATCAAATTTTAGTAGTTATTTTATTACTAATTTTATGTAAAAAATGTAAAATATTTAATATTGGATTAGTTGGTTGTTAAAATGAATCAATTTTAATGAAAATGTAATAGTCCATTCTCATCTTTGTTGTCTTTAGTGTTACTATCATCATTATTTAATTGTTTATTTATTTATTTATTTAATTATTACTAAGCATCTAGCAAGTTAATTCATCTCAAAAATTTTATAAAGAAATTTTTAAAAAATACATAAATAACAATTCATTTGCATAAAAATATATATTTTACTATCACACACACATATATATATATATATATATATATATATATATATATATATATATATATATACAAAAAAATTCCTTATATATAAAAAATTCCTTAAGTATATATTTATAAATATTTATAAATATTAATGGGTTTGTTTATGTTTGAACATTATATAGTTTACATATTATGCATACTTATATGTACGTTCCTATTTAACTATGGTATTGTATTATATTGACGAGCAACATTTGGTGGTAAATGTGTAGTTGCTTCGTTTGAACTGAGAATTTTAAGGTTAGAAGACTCTTATGTAGTCATTTAGTTAGTTATTTATTTATTCATTCATTCAACAATGTGTTAGTATGACTTTAAAATGGAATGAGCAGTTTTGGCGCCATAAAGTTTATATAAGTAGCAGATAAACTTGAAAGTAGTAGTTCTGATGAAGACCAGTTATTATGGTTGAAAGCGCTTAACTCTGTGTGCTACATTTTTCGTCTGTTTGCTTTTTTGCTTGTCGTTTCAGTTCGTGTTCGTGTTCTGTGACAATAAACTGTGGATTATTTTTGGCAGTTGTCGGCACTTATTGGTGTTTTCCAAAGGCATTTTTGGAGGTATTGTGAAGTAGTTTTATTCTGTTACATAGAGATATATGTATGTGTGTGTATGCATATATACTTATAACGAACTCGCTGACCTCCACGAGGTGGTCCAATTAGAACAAGCCCATCCAACCCTGACATGCCTGGATCCATAATTTCATACCCATTCATAACTACTCATAGTTCCTCCACCCCACCCGAGTTCAACTTACATGCATAGCATCCATTGTCCAGTTGCTATCGCAGCCATGACACACCTCCACACATTGCCCTCTCCCGAGCATTAGGGGCCCTACCTGTACGTTGTCCCAACCCATGTATTCTCAGGCTCTCCCATCATTTAGTCCTTGAACATACCTGCCCTTGCTTGTGTAATGGTCAGATGGCCAAACAGCCTATCAATTTTTGGGTAGTCCCACCAGGGACTACCCTCTGATTGTAAAGTATACTTAGCAGATCAACAGTGTTACTCCCACTGGTAAGATCCTGCCTGTGGTGTGAGTGGCAGTGCTTTGCTCACTCCTGCGCAGCTTGATTTGACATATGCTAACAGCACTATATAATACTGGAATTGCTGTTGATTCCCTTCTCATTTCTGTTGTATGCTTTATTGTATATAAAACTGTTTATACCTGCGCAACCGCACTCAGACTTGCTTACTGGAACTTATATATGTTTACTGCTGCTTATTTGTGCTTACACCTCCTTACTAGTGCTTTCTTCATTATGACAGTACCACTTTGACTGAATGAAATTTAGTTAAACATCTCATGCGATACTCTTAGGTCAGTTTTACAACAAAACGACAATCATTCCACATGGAAAATGATACGTGCTATTGTTGGACTCGAACCGTGAATGCCTGCTCGTTAGGCAGATGCTTTAACCACTATACTATTGACGTTTACGTTGATTCTACATGTTTTTCTCTATTTGAATGATTTTGATGTGTAAGCTATGCTCGGTGGAGGGCAGCGATGTGCAAACACGCTGCACTTTGCTTACACTTTCGATATTGCAGCAATACAAATGTAAAATAGTGACACGGGGAATCTAATGTGCTTGTGTGTTTACTACTTCAGTTTTATTTCACTGTTCATGGACACTTTTGTATGCTTAGCATACATTTCAGTATCCACGGACACTGAATTACTGTCTTACTATTAGAGGCGGGCTCTAATAGTAAGCATAGTAGGTTGTGCAACTGTCGGGGCATATTTATGCCTCTGTAGAGCACTTGTACATGCCCCCTGGACTCGTACATGTTTCCTGTGTACATCTGGGGTGCGGTGGTGCGCCCTCATACATATTCATATGGCGCTGCTGCACCATCTGTAATGAGGGCATTCAGCTCAAGGCTAAAACTGTCCTTGCGCTGAGCTTCATGAATCCTGGGGAGGGTCTTTAAACCTAGCTCATGCCATTTATTTGGATGAGACAGTGATGCAGTGGTAGTGTTGTCACCTCACAGCAAGAGCAATTTGATTCTCAACTGGGTGCCTTCTGTACAGAGTCTGCATGTCTTCTCTGCATTTTTGTGGTTTCCCTCTGGGTGCTCTGGTTTCCTCCCATGTTACAAAGGGTCTATATTATATAGACGAAAAATCAATATGTCAAATGCTCACATGTAAATGTAGAAATTCAAAATCACTATTGTGGGTGGGCTGCACCCCCCCCAGCTCAATATATATTCCAACTCCAAGATCGCACTACACTGAGGAAAGGGAAAATATTCTGATCCTCACTGTACTGCGATCCAAAAAAAAAAAACATCGACTTACTGCATTTACGCTCATGTGAGTGTTCGGCATTTTGACTTTTTGTCAATCTAAAGTAGACTTGTTACAAAGACATGCATTTGCAGTGTTTCTCCCCAGACCTCTACTGAAAATTGGCTCATTACAAGTTGGACGTTCCCGGTTAACAAATGTTAAATAAATACAATTTTATATATCCTTTATAAATGTCTTCAGTTGTTATTGCTTTGGCTTTGATTTACCAAAATGGGTCAACTGACCAGCTCACTTAACCAATTAATAAATACTAGCAAAATAAATAAATATATTCAATGAAGGAGGTTTTGTAGTGTCAGTTACATTCCAGTGAAGGGTTTATTTTTAAATGTTTGATAAAATCTTTAACTGACAGCACAATTTAGCTGTTTTTAGCTGCATTGGGTTTAAGTACTTCTTTTTCTGAATGGTAGCGCTATCATTAGAATTAGATGAAGGTACATCAGTTAAACTGGTGTTTGTCCTTTCTTCACAGAAGCTTTGGAAGCTTTGGAAGATGTTGGGTGCATGAAGTGCTTCTCTCCTGCCGGTGTGTGTGGGGGGGTAACATTGTTTTGTTTATGTGTTTAATGAAATTTGAGCAAAATTCAATTTCTTCACAGTGTATGGTAGTTCTAGTCCATTTGTTTTATCAGTAATGTATTTGTTGGTCTAGGATAGAATTCCATTAAAGGAGTCCTTAGTCACATGTAGAATAGACCACTATGAGTAGAATGAGAGGGCAGTGGTGATTGCTAAAAGAAAGTTGGGGTATATCTTAGGAGATAAACTCCAGAAGCAAACAGCCAGTGCTCCTTTTTGATTGTGAGATGGTCATGCCACAAGATGAGAATTGTTTGCAGCTCTATAGGCCAAAGAAGGAGAAGAATATTAGATTGCTAGAAGTAGTTCAAAAGACAGCCACCAGAAAAGCAAATGAGATGGAAATAAAAAGATATAACCAGAGACTAGGGGAAATTAAAGCTCTTTTCATTCGAGAACAGATGAGACAAAGAACATGACATGGGTGCACAAGTATATGCTTACTATCTTCTTCTGCCATCAAACAAATGTAATACAAAGTTTTGTTGGACAAAGTATAAATTTTCTATTCAATAGCTGCAGTTGTTGCTGTACGTCAAATTATGTTAGCAAGTTGTGATAAACTGCAGTGTTTAGCATCTGAATGTGCATTGCTGTAATATGTTCAGAACTTTATTAGTGACTGAAATTTCCATCATAAGATTGCATTTGTCATAAAAGAAATAAAATGAAGCAAAAAAATGACTGGGCCAGACAGTTGAAAACCATGCCGTTCAAAGCTACCAAGGTTTGCCAGCAATGTGCCTTTACCATTTTGAATGGACCTTATTCAGCGATTGGTGAAAGGGGAGAGGATGTGTAAGTAAACAGCATCTCCAATTTCACTGAAACACATCAAACACACACTCTTGTTGCCCTGGAGGAAGGAGCAGAACAGCATCATGACCCTATTCAGTTTGACAGCAAACAAATCAAATTCTGGAATGAACACTTATAGATTGCTTCCTGAACAGCCTTCAGAGCAAAAATGAAAAACAGCTGAGAGTTTCTGACATTCATATCACTCTAGAATGCAGACAATTATCATGATAGCTAGACAATGCTAGATAGCCAACTCCCAAATCCAGATTATATCCTTACAGTTGGGATAGGCTTGCTCCCCCCCATGTTTGCTTGGGAACCATTACTTTCTGGCTATTTAAATGTTACAGAAGCTGCAATGCTATAAATACTTCTCCACTTTCATTAGATATATGTGGAGAAGCTATATCACCGGATTCTAGATCCTTTTAACAATCATTAACCTCGGCTGGGCTCCTCAACCTTTTACTGATGTATCCTAAGTCAAGAACTGTCTTGATGAAGGGGAATAAAGGAAAGCTCTGTTCTTGGTTTTTAATGAGACCCACTATGCTAAGAGAAAACAGCAAGGCTATATGATAACACTTTTAAGACAGCAGAATGCATCAATTTGCAGTTAATGCTTCATTGAAAGACTGACATCTAGACATGGGCAAAGGAACACTAATCACAGTTACTGCCATATTAGTCCCAGACATCATAGCAGGGTACATGGCCTACACTCAGTAGTGCAAGGAGATGCATGTAACTAGATCTATGAGATCATAAGTTTTTCCTAGTAGTAAATGATTATAAACAATTTCCAACATTTTCCCAACAGGTGATGTACTTCACAAGGAGCAGGTAATCCTTTTTTTATGTGAGGATCATTATTAAAGACTGAAGCAATGGGACAACCTAGGTGTGAAGGCTGCCAGCCCAGTTAGCTGGAATTTTTTAAATAATTCTATGTCATTTGTGAATAGTAATAGTATGTTTGTCTTACAAATGTACGAAAACTATATGTTATGTGTATATTAAACTACTGGTGCGGAAGTGTGTTTTGCACTGTATGTTCTGTACTGAGCTTCAAGAATGTAACCACAGTGTACCCTGCTGGAAAAGAGCAGAAATGTGTATAAACTACATCCCTATGCAAATATATGTTTTGATGGTAAAGGCTGGAACATACACAGTTAACTTGCAAACCCTCAAGAAAAGAAAAGAGTTGTACAATGGTGTTTATCTCAGCTAGGAGACAGAATGTCTATAGCTAGGAGTTCTTTCTATTGTCTGGAAACAGAAATAATTACAGGTTTCAAATGTAAAAGTGTTTAACTGTTTTACAACTTCCAGTTCTAGGTAAACTGAGAGATAAGTATTTCTGACACAGAGGTGCTAAATTTTTAAGTTTCTGTCAGCCTGGGAACTGAAGGCCAAGGTGACAAAAAATTATGTAATCTGAGATAACTCAGCAGTAATGTTTGATAGTAACTTAAGAACTATCTCAGAGAGTGAGTATGTGCATTTTGTATTTGTCTTTGGACCTAGAAACATTCAACCAGCACTTCTGTGTGTGTTACTCTGTAAGTAAGACTTAGATTACAGTGACTTCTTTTACAGTTAGATAGGAATGTAGTAAGATTAGTTTAGATGTTTTCTGTATTTATGTGAGACTGTCCTACAATGTTGTTTTAAAATATTTCCTGTGATTCTAAACTCCGTTGTCACTGCATTGAGGTATTGAGTATTGTCTTGTTCTTTTAATATTTATTATTAAATATATTTAAACCTTTCAATTGTGGCTGGTTTGTTTAGAATATTTATGCTCTTATGGTACTTGCATATGTATTTGGTGACACTATATAGGCCACTCCTAGATAGTCTTAAAAGTCTTGGACACACTTACCATTTGGATAATAGTAACATTACACAGTAGAATTGGTCACCCTTTGGGAAGGGCCTTATAGTAGCTGATAAGAGTGGTTGATGGCAGCTGGTACTACCTTATAGTCTGGGCAGAAGGGGGATAGCTAGTGAATCTGTGCCAGACTTCCCCAGGAATGTCTGTGTGTTTGTATATAAATCAAATCTCAAAGTGTGTGTGTGTGTGTGTGTGTGTGTGTGTGTGTGTGTGTGTGTGTGTGTGTGTGTGTGTGTGTGTGTGTGTGTGTGTGTGTGTGTGTGTGTGTGTCAGCTACTTGGGCAGGGACTAGAAGTACTGGTTGGACAGAGAGGGTAATGGAGGTTTTGTCTTGACCACTCAACTGAGATCTTAACCCTATAGCTGTGCCATTGGGGAGTCTTACTGGGGATCTGGAGAAAGAGGGAGAAACTAGCCCCAGACTGACTGTGTGCTCTTAAGGGAAATTGTACTTTACTGTGCATGTACTTGTCATCCTCCCAATGTGCACACTCCTCACTGGAGCTAGTGATGAGGATTGAGGCTCCCTGATTACTGGGCCATTGCAGGGGCATCACACCAGGCTACAGTCAGCAAAATGGAAAAAATGGGAATGAGCATCCAGCAATTCAATATCAAATACAATTGAAAGGTTAAAACAGAATGCCCTCTGCCAGCAAGGCCAAAGCATTGAATAATGCTTAAAAGCTAGAATACAAAATGTTAGCTGCCCAGGGTGAACCAGAAAAACCTTTCTGATTTACATATCCTGATATGGCAACAGGCATTCATCTTGTCGAGTAACACCATCCAGAAAAATACATCACCTTTGTATTGTGACTTTACAAAACTTCATATAATTGATGCTGAAACTGCTAAGTTACAGAATGAGTTATGATATGGAGGACCTATCAGAGACCTGAAACACATTAAAATATCATATTGTCCTCTGTTCCTGAACTGCAACTGTCTCCACATTCTCTTTGACTGAAAATGGAGTTTTTCTGGTTTATCACTGGATTAATTAGGTTAGACAAAAAGTTTTGGATCATAACCCATCTTGATAATGTTCAGAATTCATATCACTCATGTAAGTGTGCTATAAATATGGGCAAACAAAAAATAAAACTATTGTTTGTGTAGCCCATGGAAAGTACTCAGGATTGATGCTGGAATTATTGAGTAGTATGCCACTTAACAGTCAGAATCATCAAGATGATAAGTGGAAACTAACAATATGCAATTTCTGGTGTCTAAGGGCCTTCTTACAGAGGACTGCAACTAACACGGGGTAGGGGGTCAAACGTATCTCCTACAATAGAAGGAGCTTTGTTTTTCCTCTAAAGATCATGTATTCCTGGCTACAACATTTATGGTAACAAAAGTACTATAGGCTATTCAGAAGTCCATCTAAAAATAAACTACTAAATCAACTCACAGTCTCCTGTTCATGAAAATTAGAAAGGCATGGGACATTGTCAAATGCCTAATTCTCTGCTTATAACAGCAAATAGATAATATGTCAGTGATAATAAAGAGATGTGACACCCACGGTGGCTAAGAGTAGAACTTGCAATTGTGTCTTGTCATTGTTTTGAAATTTTATTTTAAAAGAAGACCAACTAAACACTGAGGTTCTGAGATGTTTTAGGATGAAAAAATAATGTAAGCATCAGTCATAATGTGCAAATTATGTACATGAGTGGAATTCTAAGTCTGACTGCTTCCTGTTCACAAAAAAAAATCATCCTTCAAGTGAAGTATGGAGGAGAAACAATCAAGTGGTTAGCCTTTGGTAGCCTAAGTCAACACTGAAAAACTCTTGAGGAGGATTTTCTACTCATTCATTTCTTAACCATAATTTATTATTCCATGACATTTCCCAGATATGACCCAGACCACAAGGACAAAGATAGTATACAGTGGCTAGTTTTAGATCACCCAATCAGCTAGCAAATCCTTGTAAAATGGGAAGAAAGTGGGGTAAACCAGACAAAAACCTGAGCAGACACAGTCTAGAGAACATACAGACTGAACTCAAAGACTGAAAAACAGGTTCAAACTCTTGATCTTGAAATTGAGATGCAGCACTACTTAGCTGTTTCTCCAAAAGTGATACTATTGTCCACTTTAGGGTGGATTTAATCAGCCTAAGGGTCTCCCATGGGATAGGTCCTCCAAAAATACTTTTAGGAGAAAGTTTCTTCACTCTGTTTCTTAAAGAGAAGCTTCTTACATGCTGGACTGGCAGAAGAATGCTAGGGAGATGGAGAAAACCTCTAGCCACTGTAGCCTATATCACCTGCAATAAAGACAAGAGAAATATACATATAACAAACAGCTGATGCTAGTCCAGCATGCAATGAACAGATTTTAACCAAAGCTGAAGACTGCAATATTCATAATACCTGACCGTAAAATGCAGACAGACACGCATCATTCCTGGATGCATTCATTACATTGACTTACATGGTAGCGACTGCTAAAGCATGAAGAACAATGTGGCACCACCCACAAATGAAGTTAATGGGTACTGTTAAAGTGGTACTTTATGCACACACACAGAGATGAATAGAGACAGGCCATAATTAAGCTTAATATTAGTATTACGGTAATAGCAGAAACTTCTACAAGGTCCTCTTCTTCAAACTCCTTGGCCATCAGGTACCATATACTGAAAAGGTGTTCAAAGTAAAATTCAAAGGCAAACAAAACAGGCAACACTATGATAATCAAAAGCCAACCGTTTATTAAAATGAAACAAATACAAACAAGTAGTGAGAGTTTTCATGTTAAAAAGAACGCTTCATCAGATTTAATGAATAAACAATTTCCTCTCTCATTTAAATATAAATAAATATCTCATAGTTAGCCAATAAAACTCAGCATTTAATTAAGTATTAAATTTGTTCTTCCATGTAAAACTCACTCTATAAAAAAAAATAAAACCATTGTTTCCTATGTATATAAAACATGAAAACCTTAATCAAAAAATGTTAATCAAAATATGTCAGGCCTGTAAAAAATGCTAAAGAGGCAATTCAGCATAGTTTAAATGGTGAATAACAGTTCTTGTGTATACTAAATCAATAAAGAATTCATATGCATGGCATTTCTACGTAAAAATGTTGAACCTAGATAAAACTATGACAAATAACATATATATATATATATATATATATATATATATATATATATATATATATATATAAAGTATAAATGTATAAAAATATATGTATATGTAAAAAATATAGAAAAAATATATAATATGCAGTATATATATATCATTCATAACAGAACTGTTCCTATGTAAATAGTATATCTTTACAATAATAAAACACCTTTGTGTAAAAGACATAAGCTACATAAAAAAACATGTAAAAAGCAGCATTTAAAAACAACAGATAATAGCAAATGATAAAAATCCTGGATAACATATGTAGGGTTGGATGCTTTGTGAAAATCTAAAATTATACTTTCTAATGAGATAAGGGTCGTTGGGCTAAGAAAGGTTTCAAGGAAATTTTTATCATTAAGCCCATGGGCTTTATGTGCTTGTAACTTTAAAATCCATCTACCTTCTTGTCTTTTGGTACAATTTCTAACAGCTCCCACCCTAGCCGCTTTATTTATAAACTCTATCACAAGGAAGGGGAACTTATGAGTGGTGTCATTGTAAGAACATGTTTAGCTAACGTGTTACTATCATCTTCCCTATTAATAGCATATATATGTTCGCTGACCCTCTCTCTTAGAGTTCTATTGTTTTTCCCTATGTAAAAGGAGTTATATTTCAGACATCGTGCTAGATATATCAAATCCCTTGTTTTGTAATCTGCATAATGATCAAATGTATATGCTTTCCCTGTATCTGGATGTATGAATTTTTTATCACCAGCAATGTATGAACATTGATTACAACTCCTACAGGGGAAGGTCCCCTTCCTAACTGAATGCAACCTTTCTTTCTTCTGCCTTTCATAACACAAAAGTCTTTTCAATGACTTAGTATTCTTATAGGAAAACCTAGGTGAACCCCCTACTACCTCAGTAATTTTTTCATCTATGTTCCAGTTTTTGTTAATAATTTCTCTTATTTTCATGTTGTTATTAGTGAAAGGAATAACTATCCTATTATTCATCACAGTTGGCCTCTCTGATTTTCATCCTGCAATATCTAAACCATTACTCCTTTTGAAAAAAGTGTACCATTCTCTTCCCTGTTGGTAATAGTATTGTCAAATAACTTATTGACCTCCTTGCAGTGGTATCCTCTGGCTCTAAATTCATACTCAAGTGTTGTTAGAGTTCCGTGAAAGATGTTATCCTGGCTGGCCAGCCTAGAGGCTTTTAGGGCCTGACTCTTCACTATGTTATGATAAATATGTTGGTGGTGCATGCTACTACGATGTAACAAGTTGTTTGTCCTACAATTTTTCCTGTACATTTCTGTATGTATTTCATTTTCTACTTTACGTAACAGTACATCAAGAAATTCAATAGTGTCTGGGGACTACTTTCCCGAAAAATACAAAAAACTGGTAGTGCCATTGATATATTAAATAAATTAATTCAGTTTTTTCCTGTGTGCCTCCCCATACGTGGAAAATGTCATCAACAAAATGTTTGTAGTATTTAATGTAGCTCTTATACTGTAGGTTATCTAAAACATAAGTGACCTCCCAATATGCCATCACAAGATTGGCATATGAGTTGGCGCATGGGGTCCCTATTGCCACTCCTTTTATTTGTAAATAACATTCATTAAATTTAAAAACATTATTATTCAATATTATCTCAAGTAACATAATACATCTTATAATCAATTCTCTGGGCATTTCTTTCTCAGTTAAGAGTAACCTCACATATTCGATGCCATCATTGGGGATCACTGTAAATAAAGAGACTACATCTAAAGTGGCTAACAATACTTGTACAGATGTCTTCATCTAAAGCCGCATATACTGACAATGTCTCTAGAAAATGTTGAGTATCCCTGATAACAGGTTGTGTCCATTCAACAACTGGTCTTAAGTGTTTTTTCTACAAAAAAAGACCTTGATTCTGTTAGCCATCCTCTGCTAGAGAATATAGGTCTCATAGGGGGGGTCTGATAAATCTTTGTGCACTTTTGGTAAGCCTCTAAATGTAAAAATACTAGGTTTCTCTACCAAAAAATATCTATATAAATTGGCATCTATAATATTATACATCAGCAAATCATATAATTCACTGTGGGCATTTTTCATAATTTTATCCAGCTGTGGATTATTCAGATTCCTATAAGTATCATGTTCAGCTAAAAGTTTATTCATCTTAGCTTAATAAAAATCATAATCTAAAACCACTACGCCTTTATCAGCGGGCCTAATGATGATGCTGTTATTACTCTGCAAGGCCTTAAGTGCCTCTCTTTCATTGGTATTTAAATTATAAAAATCAGGTCTGACATGTTTATTTTCACATTCAAAAGTATCTATCAACGCTTTCTCACAGGCCTTTTCAAAGGCTTCTATGAATGGATGCAAAGCAGGTACAAATGTAGAAGGTTTCCTAAAAATGTTTCCTGTATGCTCGCTAGATTCACCATATAACACTCTAAGGCAAATATTCCTAGTAAAAAGTTTTATACTAACAATTAAATCAGTAACATCTAAAATTTTTGATGGTATGAATGAGAGACCTTTATTTAAAAGTGATCTCTCGGATTCTGTTAAAGTTTATTTAGAAATATTAATAACTAAGTCCGACTCACTGGTCTCAAAATCTTCTTTTGAAACTCTCATCTCTCTTCCAAGGATTTGCACTTCCTCGTCCTCTCTTGGGCTGTCCATGGTTGCTTCTTGGATGTCTGAATAGGTAGCGGAAAAGGGTGAAATGTCGACTACTCTGTGGAGGTAGATGCTGTAACTTCAGGTGTTATCTCCTTTCTCCTGACATCTAAAATGGACTGAATAAGGGGTTTATTCTTTTCTTTGCTTACAAGTGGTTTTTCGTTAGCAGCGGAGTACTCCAAGTTTGTAGAACTGATAGTGCCTGTGTTCTTCGGACTCATCACTCTATTAATGGCTGATAACATCACCAGGGGACTGGTTGGAGGGTGTATTTCCCTTGACTGACTCGATGGTGGAGGCTGGACCGAATTCGTGCTCCTCTTTAGTTATCTCGGCCAGGAGAACACATCGCCTTTCTGAAAGTCGGAAACATTTTTTTCTAATTTCTTCTTTTTATTTTGAAGTAGTTTGTTTTCTAAAAGTGTAAGATTAGTGCTTAACTCAGAGATGAAGGCATTAATGTCCTGTAAAGACATAAGTAAAACCAGTTCATGCCAACATATTTATGATAACATAGTGAAGAGTCAGGCCTTGAGAGCCTCTAGGCTGGCCAGCCAGGATAACATCTTTCGGGGAACTCTAACAACCCTTGAGCATGAACTTAGAGCCAAAGGATACCACTCCAAGGAGGTCAATAAGTTATTTGACAATACTATTACCAATAGGGAAGAGAATGGTAGATCTTTTTTCAGAAGGAATAATGGTTTAGATATTGTGAGATGAAAATCTGAGAGGCCAACAGTGATGAATAATAGGATAGTTATTCCTTTCACTAATAACAACATGAAAATAAGAGAAATTATTAATAAAAACTGGAACATATTGACTATAGATGAAAAAAATTACTGAAGTAATGGGGGACAACTAGGTTTTCCTATAAGAATACTAAGTAATTAAAAAGACTTTTGTGTTACAAAAGGCAGAAGAAAGAAAGGTCGCATTCAGTAAGGAAGGGGACCTTCCCCTGTAGGAGTTGTAATCAATGTTCATACATGGCTGGTGATAATAAATTCATACATCCAGATACAGGGAAAACATATAAATTTGATTATTACGCAGATTGTAAAACAAGGAATTTGATATATCTAGCATAATGTCTGAAATGTACCTCCCTTTACATAGGGAAAACCAATAGAAATCCAAGAGAGAGGGTCAGCGAACATATATATATATATATATATATATATATATATATATATATATATATATGCTATTAATAGGGAAGATGACATTAACGTGTTAGCTAAACATGTTCTTAATAATGACACCACTCATAAGTTCACCTTCCTTGTGATAGAGTTAATAAATAAAATGGCTAGGTTGGGAGATGTTAGAAATTATACCAAAAGACAAGAAGGTAGATGGATTTTAAAGTTACAAGTACATAAAGCCCATGGAATTAATTATAAAATGTCCTTGAAACCTTTCTTGGCCCAATGACCCTTAGCTCATTAGAAAGTATAATTTTAGATTTTCACAAGGCATCCAACCCTACATATGTTATCCAGGATTTTTATCATTTGCTATTATCTGTTGTTTTTACATGCTGCTTTTTTTATATGTTTTTTATATATCTTATACGTCTTTTACATGAAGTTGTTTTATTATCTTAAAGATATATGATATACTATTTACATAGGAACAATTCTGTTATGAATGATATATATATATATATATATATATATAATATATATATATATATATATATATTACATATATATGTTTTCTATATTTTTTATATATACATATATTTTTATACATTTATACTTTTATATATATATATATATATATATATATATATATATATATATATATATATAATTTATTATTTATTTTACATTTGTTGACCAGGCTAGTCCAGCTGGATACATGTATGTCCATTTTCAGCAGAGGCCCGGGGAGAAAAGCTCCTCGAAAGTAAAGTACAATATTATATATAAAAACAAAATTTCACAGGTGCAACTACAATACAAAATTAAGCTATTTGATACATGAAAGATCATATAGATGTGAGTAGAGTAGAATATAAGGAAATATGTTCACTTCAAAACACATTTGATTGCAGAATCTTATGATAAGTATCTTTTGTTAACATAGCAGGTAGTCTGAAAGACATTTTTGGATATAGAGAATCTAATCAATTTTAAGGCCTGTTATATTTATGGTTTTCATTAAGCAGTTAGTATATACAGTAATAAGACAGGTATCTTTGTGAAAAAAATTACATGAGAGGTTAGTCTGGGCTCGTACAGGTGCATAACCAATGGGATTTGAGGTAGGTTTTAAGCCTGATTTTAAATTGTGTTAGTGAAGAAAGGGAGGTCAGGTCACTGGGTGAGAGTTCCAGGTTTTACCCACGGTATTAGAGAACAGAGAGTCCCCAGCCTTATTGTAGGTTTTGCCTATTTGTACTAGTATTTTATTAGATGAGTGTTGGGTCTTAAGGTTGCTGTAGGGGGTGATAAGGTTGGTAAGAACTGGTGTGTTATTAGGCTGATACAGGATTTTGTAGGCAAATGTTAATTGTTTAAACAGAAGTAGATTTGGTAACTCTAGCCAACCTAGTTGTTCATAATTAATACAGTGATGGGTTCTGAATATAGAGCCTGTTGCAAATCTAGCAATATTGTTATAGGAAACAGCCAGTTTGTTCATGTTGTTTTTTGAGAGGTTAGTATATATAGAGGGGGGTAGAAATTAAGTGGGTCTGGGCAATAGTAGATCTTGCTAGTGAGGTAAGAAAGGATTTGATTCTATAGAGGGAGCCTAGTTTTTTGTTGACTGTTTTTATGGTATTGTTAATATGACTATCAAAGTTAAGGTTATTGTCAATTAGTACCCCTAGGAGTTTTGTGGTAGAGTCGGGGGATATGATGGTTCCATTGTTCAATGTGACAGTAAAGTGTAGTGGTGTGGCCCTATTGGTGGGAGTAAAAAGTAGGAGTTTGTTTTTTTGGGGGTTCAGGATGAGGCACTGATGTAGTAACCATTCCTCAACTATGTTAAACACTTTTTGGGTGAGAGACTGAAGGTCTGATGGAGTTGGGGCTGAACATATTAATGTGGAGTCATCTGCATATTGTATTATGGAAGCTTGAGGAATTACAGTATGCAGGTCGTTGATGAAAATAGAAAATAGAAGCGGTCCAAGTATAGAACCTTGGGGGACACCAAGTGCAATGGGGAGATGGGGAGATAGGTTGTTCTCCCACAGAACTGCTTGTTGCCTATTGTTTAAGTAGGATTGAAACCATTGTATAGCCAGTGCATCAAGAGATAGGTTTTCGAGTATGTTTATGAGAAGTTGGTGGTTAACCATATGGAAGGCTTTAGAGAGATCAATAAAGAGGGCTGAGGACAGAGTGTTGTTACTGCAATTTTTGTTTATACAGTCAGAGAAGGATAAAAGGGCAGTAGTAGTACTGTGAAATGGCCTGAAGCCATGTTGGCAGTTAGCTAATAAGTTGTTATCTATTAGGTGTTTTAACAGTTGCTTATGAATGCATTTCTCCATGATTTTAATATATATATATATATATATATATATATATATATATATATATATATATATATATATATATATATATATATATATATATATATATATATATGTTCATTTGTCATAGTTTTATCTAGGTTCAGTGTGTTTATGTAGGAATGCAATGCATAGGAGTTCTTTATTGTTTTAGCGTACACAAGAGCTGTTATTCACCATTTAACCTATGCTGAATTGCCTCTTTAGCATTATTTTACAGGCCTGACATCTTTTGATTAAAATTTTTTGATTAATGCTTTCATGTTTTATATACATAGGAAACAATGGTTTTATTATTTTTATAGAGTGATTTTACATGGAAGAACAAATTTGATACTTAATTAAATGTTGATTTTTATTGGCTAACTATGAGATATTTATTTGTATTTAAATGAGAGAGGAAATGGTATATTCATTAAGTCTGATGAAGCATTCTGTTGAACGTGAAAGTGCTCACTACTTGTTTTTATTTGCTTCATTTTAATAAACGGTCGGCTTTGATTGTCGTGGTGTTGCCTTTTTTTGTTTACCTTTGAATTTTACTGTTTTTCTGGACAGGCACTCTATCCTTGACTGTTTAATCTAAGGTCTGGATTGTATTTACTTTTAACAGTTAAAGGGACATGGCAGAAAGGACTGAGACTGAATTAGCATACAACTCCAGTCCTCCAATGGATGATAACCAGAATGGGATAAGTGATACTTTGTTTATTTGTTTATTGAAAGCAGAAAGTAGTTCTCTGCTGAAGTTAACTAGGACTGAGCTAACTAAAAATGGGGAAGAAACTGTGAGTACTGCACCTAACATCAATGTAATACAACTGACAAGAAAACTTGAAAATTAACTACATTAAAAAATATACAATGGCAGAGGAAACCCATGGAGGCATTCCTCTACTTTAAAGTTGTGCCAAGGGGTTTACGGGTACTTAAGATGTCCACCTTCAGCACCATGTATCCTGACTTATTAACAAAATGGCAGAAAATGAGTCTTGAAACCAGCTATGCTTATATGAAGTTGTTAATTGAGCAGTACATGGTTACTGAAGAAAATTTGGCTACTGAGGCCACTTCGTTGTGGCATGAACTGGCATTACTTATGTCTTTACAGGACATTAATGCCTTCATCTCTGAGTTAAGCACTAATCTTACACTTATAGAAAACAAACTACTGCAAAATAAAAAGAAGAAGTTAGAAAGAGAATTTTCCAACTTTCAGAAAGGCGATGTGTTCTCCTGGCTGAGAGAACCAACGAGGAGCACAAATTCAGTCCAGCCTCCACCATCGAGCCAATCGAGGGAAATACACCCTCCTACCACTCCCCTGGTGATGTCATCAGCCGTTAATGGAGTGAAGAGTGTGGAGAACACAGGCACCAACAGTTCTACAAACTTGGAGTATTCCTCTGCTAACAAAAAAACACTTGTAAGCAAAGAAAAGAATAAACCCCTTAATTCAGTCTATTTTAGATGTCAGGAGGGAGGAGATAGCACCTGAAGTTACAGCCTCTACCTCCATGGACTTGTTGGCATTTTGCCCTTTTCTGCTACATATTTGGACATCTGAGAAGAAACCATGGACACCACAACAGGGGACAAGGAAGCGCAAATCCTCAGAAGAGAGATGGGAGTTTCAAAAGAGGATTTTGAGACCAGTGAGTTGAATTTAGTTGTTAATATTTCTAAATATACTTTAACAGAATCCGAGAGATCACTTTTAAATAAACGGCTCTCATACATACCATCAAAAAATGTAGATGTTACTGATTTAATTGTTAGTATAAAACTTTTTACTAGGAATATTTGCCTTAGAATGTTATATGGTGAATCTAGCGAGCATACAGGAAACATTTTTAGGAAACCTTCTACTTTTGTACCTGCTTTGCATCCATTCATAGAAGCCTTTGAAAAGGCCTGTGAGAAAGAGTTGATAGACACTTTTGAATGTGAAAATAAACATGTCAGACCTGATTTTTATAATTTAAATACCAATGAAAGAGAGACACTTAAGGCCTTGCAGAGTAATAACAGCATCATTATTAGGCCTGCTGATAAAGGCGTAGTGGTTTTAGATTATGATTTTTATGAAGCTAAGATGAATAAACTTTTAGCTGAACATGATACTTATAGGAATCTGAATAATCCACAACTGGATAAAATTATGAAAAATGTTCACAGTGAATTATATGATTTGCTGATGTGTAATATTATAGATGCCAATTTATATAGATATTTTTTTGGTAGAGAAACCTAGTATTCCTACATTCAGAGGCTTACCAAAAGTGCACAAAGATTTATCAGACCCCCCCTATGAGACCTATATTCTTTATTAGAGGATGGCTAACAGAATCAATGCCTTTTTTTGTAGAAAAACACTTAAGACCAGTTGTTGAAAGGACACAACCTGTTATCAGGGATACTCAACATTTTCTAGAGACACTGTCAGTGTATGCGGCTTTAGATGAAGACATCTCTACAAGTTTGCTAGTCACTTTAGATGTAGTCTCTTTATCTACAGTGATCCCCAATGATGTTGGCGTTGAATATGTGAGGTTACTCTTAACTGAGAAAGAAATGCTCAGAGAATTGATTATGAGATGTATTATGTTACTTGAGATAATATTGAATAATAATGTTTTTACATTTAATGAATGTTATTATTTACAAATGAAAGGAGTGGTAATGGAGACCCCATGCACCAACTCATGCCAATCTTGTGATGGCATATTGGGAGGTCACTTATGTTTTAGATAACCTACAGTATAAGAGCTACATTAAATACTACAAACATTTTGTTGATGACGTTTTCCTCGTATGGGGAGGCACACAGGAAAAATTGAATGAATTTATTGAATATATCAATGGCACTACCAGTTTTTTGTCTTTTTTGGGAAATTGGTCCCCAGACACTATTGAATTTCTTTATGTACTGTTAAAGTAAGAAATGAAATACATACAGAAATGTACATGAAAAATTGTAGGAAAAACAACTTTTTTCATCGTAGTAGCATGCACCACCAACATATTTATCATAACATAGTGAAGGGTCAGGCCCTAAAATCATCTTGGCTGGCCAGCCAGGATAACATCTTTCAGGGAACTCTAACAACACTTGAGTATGAATTTAGAGCCAGAGGATACCACTGCAAGGAGGTCAATAAGTTATTTGACAATACTATTACCAACAGGGAAGAGAATGGTACACTTTTTTCAAAAGGAGTAATGGTTTAGATATTGCAGGATGAAAATCAGAGAGGCCAACTGTGATGAATAATAGCATAGTTATTCCTTTCACTAATAACAACATGAAAATAAGAGAAATTATTAACAAAAATTGGAACATACTGACTATAGATTAAAAAATTACTGAAGCAGTAGGTGGAACACCTAGGTTTGCCTATAAGAATACTAAGTCATTGAAAAGACTTTTGTGTTACGAAAGGCAGAAGAAAGAAAGGTCACATTTAGTTACTAAGGGGACCTTCCCCTGTAGGAGTTGTAATCAATGTTCATACATGGCTGGTGATAATAAATTCATACATCCAGATACAGGGAAAACATATACATTTGATCATTACGCAGGCTGCAAAACAAGGACTTTGCTATAGCTAGCACAATGTCTAAAATGTGCCTCATTGTACGTAGGGGAAACCAATAGAACTCTAAGAGAGGGTCAGGAAACATCTATATGCTTTTAATAGAGAAGATGACAGTAACGTGTTAGCTACACACGTTCTTAATAATGACACCACTTATAAGTTCACCTCCCTTGTGATATAGTTAATAAATAAAATGGCTAGGTTGGGAGATGTTAGAAATTATACCGAAAGACAAGAAGGTAGATGGATTTTAAAGTTACAAGCACATAAAGCCCATGGGCTTAATGATAACATTTCCTTGAAACCTTTCTTGGCCCAATGACCCTTAGCTCATTAGAAAGTATAATTTTAGATTTTCACTAGGTGTCCAACCCTACATATGTTATCCAGGATTTTTATCATTTGCTATTATTTATTTTTACATGCTGCTTTTTTACATTTTTTTATATATCTTATATGTCTTTTACACAGAGTTGTTTTATTATCTTAAAGATATATTATTTACATAGGAACAATTCTGTTATGAATGATATATATATTACATATTATATATATTTTCGATATTTTTCCATATACATATATTTTTATACATTTATACTTTTATATATATATATATATATATATATATATATATATAGAGAGAGAGAGAGAGAGAGATTTCATATATATATATATATATATATATATATATATATATATATATATATATATATATATATATATATATATATATATATATGTGTGTGTGTGTGTGTGTGTGTGTGTGTGTGTGTGTGTATTTATCATAGTTTTATCTAGGGTCAGTGTTTTTATGTAGGAATGCCATGCATAGGAGTTCTTTATTGATTTAGTATACACAAGAGCTGATATTCACCATTTAAACTATGCTGAATTGCCTCTTTAGCATTTTTTTACAGGCCTGACATCTTTTGATTAACATTTTTTGATTAACGTTTTCATGTTTTATATACATAGGAAACAATGGTTTTATTATTTTTATAGAGTGATTTTACATGGAAGAACAAATCTGATACTTAATTAAATGTTGATTTTTATTGGCTAACTATGATATTTATTTGTATTTAAATGAGAGAGGAAATGGTATATTCATTAAGTCTGATGAAGAGTTCCATTGAACGTGAAAGTGCTCACTACTTTTTATTTGTTTCATTTTAATAAATGATCGGCTTCAATTGCTGTGGTGTTGCCTCTTGTTTAACTTTGGAGTTTACTGTTTTTCTGGAGAGGCACTCTACTCTTGACTGTTTTAATTGAGGTTTAGGTTTTCAAAGTATGTTGAGGTCCTGTATGTGAGGGGTCCTAATGGAGAGATGAAAAGTCAGTAAGCAAAGGAGAGTAGTAGTGTTGAAACTGGATTCATCCTCAAGTCTTGGTGAGTAGCTTCGCGAGGTAGACCCTGTTTTTCACAAAATCTCTCCAAGGCAACTCTGATATATAGACTGTTTTTATATAGCATATATCATGGACAGAAGTAAGTTAAAAACAAAAAAAAGATAGCTGGATGCACAAGACCCAGGATAAAAAAAGTGCCCAATCTTGGTAGGCATACTGGTGCCAGGACTGGAAAAAATGACAGTGTAGGATTCACAAAATACGTAAATATTCCTACAATGTGGCCAGGCCAGGCCCAGGGGAGGATATTCCCCCTGTTGTAGAAAGAAGTAGCAGTCCACAAAAATCACAAAATCTGATAGGCCAAAGAAGAGCGATAAAGATGATAGCGTGGACTACTGAGGATAAGAAAGAAATTATGTATTGTTACTATTATGTAAAAAGCCCAGAATTTCCAGACACAAGATATACAAAATGACTAAGATAGAAATTAGAGGAAAGAAAAATACTTCCACAAGAAAAACCGTCAGAAGATTCAAATAAAAATTTGTATTCATTAACACAACAGATTTTTGAAAAAGAGTATATAGATCAAGAAACTTTGATCTGTTTGGAAAAAGAAGCAGCTGAGGAAGTCTGAAAATATAATATAAAAAACAAAACCTGGAGATATTTGAAAAATAAAAAAAAGAAATCTGGACATGGGAAAGAAAAAGAGATCTGATATGGTGCAATATTTACGCACAGGAGAAAGCCAAGTTAACTAATATAGAGAAGGCAGCCCCAAAGATATTCAAAGATAAATAGAGGCAAAGGCATCCAGATATGGAAAAGTTTACAATAAGAAATTAATATCACAAAGATGGAATGTGGAAAAGAAGATTAGTAATGAAGAAGTTAAAGAAATAGAAGTTGAAGTTAAGGAGTGCCTACGAAGTGAAGGATTTAATGTAAAAGGTCTAACACAGACTACATCACAGCATGATGGAGTGAGACCCTGCAATAAGGAGAAGCAAGAAGATCAGGAGACATCTGAAGAAGAAATATGGATGTCAGAAAGGAAAAGAGATTTAATATGGTGTAATATTTATGCAAAGGAAAAAGCAAAATTAACCAACAGAAAACGAGAAGCACCAGACATATTTGAAGAGAAATACAGGCAAAGGAATCCAGATATGGAAAACTTTACAATACAAAAAATAACAAGACTAACAGGAAAATCAGAAAAGGAGATTAGTAATGGAAAAGTCAAAGAAATAGAAATTTAGGTAACAGAGCACCTGCAAAGACAAGGATTCAAAGTAGAAAATCCAATAGAGAAAGCACCACAACAGGTTAAAGAAATGGATATCCAAATTAAGGGGAAACCAGTGGAACAGGAAGCAATTGGTCAGGTACCATATCAAGATATTTTGGAGCCTTCCACAGGAAACCAGTATAAATGTTCACTTGAAGCTAGACAGCAAGGAAAGGAACAGGAAACTGTGGAAACTCTGATGCAGTCAATGTTGAGGAGTGATAGGCCAGTGAGTTTCCATATGACAGAGCAACAGATGGCACAGGATGAAACTGAAGAGAAGGTGCCACAGGAAGATGCTATAGAACTTTCTATAGAATGCCAGCAGGAAACGGAAAACAGAGGATGTGCCCTCAGTTTGGAAGAAGAGTTAAGAGAAGAGTTGCTTGATTTAATGGACATGGATATGTATATTAAAATCAATGAGAGAAATAGACTGCAGAAGGTCAATAAAACCCAAAAAGTAAGAAGTCTGATAAAACAAATGAATGCAGTAATTAGGACTGTCCACAGAGATCAATGTGATATAACAGAAGTAAACAGGATATATTGCTGTGCAGATAAATTAATAACTGATAAAGGTCTACCACAAGAACACAGGGTAGTGAGGGAAAGGAAGAGGAGAATTTGAATACCATCATAGAAGTATTGAATAGAGAAAACTGTAAAGCAATTAAGACAAGAAGTGTCACTATTAGAAGAGTATAGAAGAGTGAATAGATCAACAAAAGTACTAACAAAAGATAGATGTGATTAAAGCAATGCACAGTATTCAAACAGACCAGGATCTACCATGCACTATCGCAAATAACAAACTAAAAATTTCAGCACAGGTGGAAACACTTAGAAGACACACAGATAAATATAAGGGAAAAGTACAAAATAAGCAATTTATTGATGACCCAAAAAAGTTTTATAGAAAATTGGGAAATAAGGTAAAAGGAATTGAAAGACTGCCAAAAAAAGAGGAAGTAGATACATTTTGGAGAAGTATCTATGAAGATCCTGTGGAATGTAACAAAGATGCTAAATGAATAGAAGTAAAAGAAAGAATAAGACATTTAAAGGTTCAGGATATGAAATGGGATGAAGTAACAGCCAGAGAGATTGAAACAAATTTAAGAAAAGCCTCTAATTGGAAAACCCCAGGCTCAAATGCAGTACCTAACTTTTGGTTAAAAGTATTAACATCTTTGCAGGAGGATTTAGCCATGAGTAAGAACTATTTATATGCACACCCCAAACAGACATCAATATGGCCAACAACAGCAAAAACAATGCTCCTACTTGAGTGAACCTGCAAGCTACCCTAAAAAATAGAGACCTATAAATTGCCTTCCAGCAACATACAAATGATATGTGGGAATTGTTGCTGACAGAGTTTACAATCATTCAGAAGAAAACTTAATTATGGCAGTAGAACAAAAGGGCACTAAAAGAAAGTCATAAGGAACAAAGGATCATCTGTTGTTAAATAAAGTTATTGTGGAGAAATATAAAAAGAAGAAACATCTAAGTATGGCATGCATTGACTACAAAAAAGCATTTGATAGTATCCCACATTCATGGATAAAAGAGTGCTTAAAAATGTATAAGATACACCCTACACTGACTGACTACATTGCAGTAACCATGGAAGAGTGGCAGACCACTTTGCAATTAAGCCATGATAAAAGACAGATTATTATCCCAGGGATAACAATTTAAAGGGGGGTATTCCAGGGTGACTTTTTGTCACTGTTGCTATTCTGCCTTGCCATTAACCCATTATGCTGTTTATTTAACAGCTTAGGCCATGGCTACAATTTGGCTCCTAGAAATCAACAAAGTCTAAAGACTTCTCATCTTCTCTTTGTCGATGATTTAAAACTGTATAGCTCATCAGATGAGGAACTGAAAGCACAGTTGAAGGTTGTCAAAACTTTTTCAGATGATATTAGAATGTCATTTGGTTTTGATAAATGTGAAAAAGCAACCTTTAAAGCAGGAAAACTGCAGTACCGGGAAAACATCTGTTTGGGACAAGAATGTGATATAAAAGAAGTTGAGCAAGAGGGAGTATATAAATACTTGGGAAATGATGAAGGATCAGCAATAAAACATGAACAAATGAAAACAAAACTCAGTAAGGAATACTTAAATCAATCCCGAGAACAGCGGTGACATCTAGGACCAAGATCCAAGCTATAAACCAATTTGCTCTTCCTGTCCTAACTTACAGCTTTGGAGTGATTGACTGGCCCCAAAAACTGTTGGATAGATTAGATATTACAACAAGAAGGATGTTCCATGTTCACCAAATGATCTATAAAAATCAGTGTATATCAAGATTATATATTCCCCATTCCAAAGGATGGATGGGCCTCCTTCAAATTGACTAAATGTACAGATCTGCAATTGTAGGACTCCACACATATGTACTGACCTCACAATATCCAAATGTAGTGAAAGTTTTGAAACATGAAGAGAAGATGACTTATCTGCTTAATTTAGCAGAAGCATATCGACGTCAAGCAGGAATGGAAGTCAAACCAGCAGTAGATAAAAATCAGGCAGCAACTGAATGTGCCAAAAAACAAAAGAAAGAATATAAGGTGAAGGACCAGATGAGAAGGCAAGAAATGTGGAAAAAGCATAAATATATTTGCAACCATAGAAAACTTCTGGAAGAATCTCATACTGATCAGGAACGAATGCAGAAATGGTTAAGGAGAGGTGAATTCAAACCAAGAGATGAAAGGTTATTATTGGCTGCCCAAGATAGTGGGCTAAGTACACGCTGGTTTACAAACTCCATTGCACACGTGGGAGAAACAGACAAATGTAGGTTTTGTAAAACTAAATTGGAAACAGTCACACACCTAGTTGCTGGTTGTGACATACTAATGGCAGGACTGTATACTGAAAGGCATAATAATGTGGCAAGACTGTTGCACTGGGGATTGTGCATACATTATGGTATTGAAGTGGCTGAAAAACACTGGAAACATGAACTACAAAGCATCATAGAAAATGATGAAGTTCATATCACATGGGTTCACCCATTACCAACAGTTCAAAAGACAAATGCTAGAAAACTTGATATAGTGATCCAAGAAAAGAAGACAAAAGTGGTATTGATCATTGAAATAACTACACCCACTGACTACAGTGTCTTGCGTCTAGAGAGACACAAAGTCATAACATACCAGGATCTGCAGGCAGAAATGAGAGCAATGTGGAAGAAAGATACCCAGACAGTTCCAATAATAGTAAGAGCAATGGGTCTTATAAAAAAGATCTATAATCATATTTGGATATGTTACCAATCCATGTAACCCCATACGAATTGCAGAAGGAGTCATTACTGGGCACATTGTGGGTGCTGTGAAGAGCACTTTTGGCTGACATTAAGGACTGAAACAATACTAATTTCATGAACTTTAATCATACTTTGACTTAGGAATGAGGTCCATTCTCATCATGGTATTAGAAACCCAAAAGATTGGAGAAATTAAAAAAAAAAAGGTTTTCAATGTATGTTGAGTCTGCAGAAAAGGCTGAAGGTCCCAAAAGTTGTGTGGTAGGATCTATGGAGCAGATCAATATTCACTGGCAAGCAAGCATGCATGCAACCACCTGCAGGGAGATGAGGGGAGTTAAGGTCATTGATCCAAGGGCAGACCCATAGCATGCATATTTGGACTCAGGGGCATTATAGACCTCACGAAGGTCACACAAATAGGATAGGTTGCAAATGAGTCTTTGGTCTCACTTCTAAGAAGGCATTATTGAAAATGCTTCTCTCCCAAACCTCATATATGAATGAAGATGAAGATCTGGTCCCTTGCTACAAAGTAAAGAACCAGACAGTGAAAGAGAGGGTCAGCACATAATCAGTGGACATCTAAGTGGGGTCCAACCTTTGCTTGTTTTGCTCTTAACCTTGATTAGTCCACTGGCCTTCCAGACAGCCCCTCAGCTAGGCCACTTTCTAGCCTTCTAGGGATTTGGAATGGTGGCTAGCCTTCTGCTTGTCCTGCCAACATTGATGTGGCACAGAGCTGGAACAGAACAGTCAGTGCTGACAACCTTTAAGACTGTCCCAGAAAAAACAGTCAGAGTCCCAGAAAAAACAGAGTCTTTGATGGATATGACTCACAAGCAGATGACCACAGTCAAACACTACTTAGCCCTAAGCACAAAACAAGAATAAACTCCAGGAGTGTCTGGGCACTCAGACAGACAGTAATCTGAACTTTGACCACCATGTGTCCACAGTGGTGATGAAATACTTCTATGTGGCTCAGCTTATAAGTAAGTGCATGGCATCCAGATCTAAGTAAGTCATTGTACCACTGTATTCTGCCCTCATCAGACCAATAATTGAATACAATACACCCTTTGGCATGTACCTCACCAGGGACATGCAACAGATGCAGCATCCTCAGAGATTTCTCACCACATAAATACAGGGTATAACCAACATGTCATATGCAGACCGATGAAAAGCTCTATCACTTTATTCAGTTTCCTACTGATTACTGATGGGTGATCTGTGCCTTACATACAAGGCAGTCTCTGACCCACCTTGATGGAAATGTTGCATATTCACAAAGCTAACTGCACTAGGGCTACCCTCTCCAAAGATCTAAACCTGATCTCTGTCATGAATAGATTATGCTGGAGAGATGGACATGTGCCCCAGAGACTGCCCCTCCTCTGGAATAGGCTACCCATTCACATAAAGCATAGTCCTTCTCTGACCATCTTCAAGAGCAATCTGGAGCAATGGATGGGAAACTGCAAATTCATTTCTGGGGTGGTGCTCATGCCCCTTATGGACAAAGGCAGTCTGTAAAAATAGTCAAAAGCCTGCTTGCTGATCTTTGTTATCTTTCCTCTAGGGATAGAAAATTAGGTAAAATCTGTGTAAAACTGGCTAGGCTTGTAATGACCCTTGAGCCATTAGCCTAGTAATCTCCTATGAACCCATGAACCTATATTATACAAATACTCCCTTATTTTCTCTTTAGCACTCTGCAGTTGCACCTCTTCTTGTTCTGTGAGATTCCCCCCATTCTGCAATACTTTAAACTTTGTCAGCTCCTCTAAATTATTAATCTTACGTCTTAATCATATCTCTTTTTCTTTATTTCTACCGTACTTTAAACTCTACCTTCATTTTTATCCCATACTCCCAGTAAGACGTCCTGTTCGATTCTCGGCTAGAGCATCTTCTGTATAGAGACATGCGTGAATGGGCGTACCTTCATTGAAGGTTGTGTGTCAGGGTTGGCAACTCAGCACATAAAAATCTTCTGCCAATCATTAGCGGACCGGAGTTCCACTGTGGCAACCCCTAACCAGGAAAAGCCGCAAGACTCAACAACACACAATGTATAACTTTTAAAGAAATGTCTACCTTCTTTACTAACTCTCAAATAATTTCTACTACCCATTTCTTAAATTCCTCTCATTTTAAGAGGTAGGTGGGAAGCACCAGTGTCTCATTTTTACTTTGTTACCCTGTATGTTTATCTTAGTCATTATTGGCGCATGATCTGAAATAGTTATTGGATGTGTGTCAAACCTTTCAATTAATTGCACATGCTTCTGTGAAATATAACTTGTCTCTAGTCCAGTCCATTTATTGTACCTTTGTGAATAACATGTACATTTTTTCCTTATTTCTACTACTGGATTCACATCTTCCATATCAAATATGTTCATAAATTTCTTAAGAAATCTACCCTCTTGTTATATATTCCCATCTAGGTCCCCCAGACACATCCTCAATGTTGCCAACAAAGTTCCATTCTGTACTTATAAAAGATATTTCCTGCTGAAAGTTGATTATTTCTCCCAAAATTTTCTTAAACTCCAAAATAGCAATTTTAGGTGGAATATAAATACATGCCAGCATAATCCACTGCCCTTGCCAGTAGACATCTACTACTACAAATGTACAATTACTATCTTTTTTTTTCTTCTGGGACTGTTAGAGATTCTCTACCAATTAATATATGTACCGACATTTTCCTTTGTCCTGGACATTCTGCTGAATATCCATCTTAAAATCCTTTCTTTATCAGATTCATATGCTCACTTTTTTTCCAAATGTGTTTCCTGTAACATTTCTATTTGCACTCTACATTTGTTAATATAATTCGATACTCTAAACTTTTTGTCTGTACCCGTGAGGCCACTCACATTCCACTGTAAATTGTTTAGTGTAGCCATTATAAGAAATTATTATTCCCATCTATTATATATGACATTTTTAAATGTCTATTTCCAGCTTTTATGTTGCATGCACCCAGTGATGTTTGGCAGGTTGATCTTTTATGCAGTTGTTTCTTGTCATCTCCATCTGAACCTATGTCACATTTTACTATAATTTTTGTTTTAATGAAAACCCTCAAACAGAAAAACAAACCACCCACCCCCAGAAGCTAGTAACTAAAAACAAACTAAAAAATCTATGTACATCTTCAAGTGATGAGGTTTAACCTTCGTGATAGGAACAATTGTTCCAAACTGACAGCTGCACACCTAATATTAAGGCTATTCATGCTAAGATATGTTACACTCTGTGCTCTTACTTACACTAATCACTGACCTTGCTTGTATTACCTTCATTCCCATCACAGATGGTGAAACAGCTTATATTTTTTCAGAAAACCTTTAGTCTTAAAAAAGTGCTCTGGATTTTATTGCTTGCCCCTCTAGTCAGCTTGTCTCCATGAACACAGACATACAAAATATACAGCTGCCCTCATATCCAAGACTCTCAACTTAGACTGAACATTTATTTGCCAATGGAAAACTTTTCACTCCTTTCAGTGTCCTCTTATTTACTTGCTTACACACACAAAAACATGTCTTATTAGATTAAGCCAAGGGCCTTAATCCCAAAATTCACATATGCAAAAGTAAGCAAGAACATATCAAACCTATACATATTATAATCTGTGCACTTTTATATCCCATCCCCACCTCAAAATTCAAGATTACAGCATTAACTTAAACATGCTTTTGTTCAGCCTTTTTTTTCTCTTTTTACATTGTAATGCCTACATTTCTTAAAACTAAAACAAAAGAGGGGAAACGTCATTTGTTTATTTTAGAATCATTATCACATACAATAACTGAAAATGCTTTACTATATAACATACAATTTAGTTTATGAAATGTTTTATACAAATGCTGTTAACAACAAAAAATGTTTCCCTTACAGTTACTTTTCTTTTTTATCCCCAGTTCCCTTTAATGTCCTTCCAAATATTAATGACATGAAGTGGGGTATACGTGTTTCAGTCTCCCACAAATTTAACAGTCAACAAAAGTTCAATCTTTCCACTTTTTCTTGTAAAGACATATTTCACAGATGTGACTGATGCTTTACAGTCTCACATTTACTCACTAATTTCAGTATTGCTGGTTTTCTTCCTTTTCATATTCAACTCCCAACCCCAGGCTCTGGTTCAAATCCAAGGTACTCCCAATTTCTCTAGTCAACTCCTGTGCTTTTTTTCTGTATCTAAAACATTTTTCTTTGGAACTGGATCATAGAATCTTAGGATCATATGAGATTGTTAGGCTAATGGCCCTGGGACCCTTACAAGCCTAGCCAAGAGTTTATTCCCAAAAAAGAAACCTCAATCAGCATCTGTTGCCCCTGTCAGTGAGGGACACAGGTAGAACCCCTGGGAGAAATTTATGGTTTTCCATCTGCTCATCAAGGCTGTGCTTGAAGAGGGTCAGTGATGTACTTTGTTTGACATGTATGGGGACTCTATTCCAGAGACAAGGCAGCCTCTGGGAGACAAACATGTTTCTCCAGCAGGTTTTGTTAATGTCACATATTATATTTAAGCCTTTTGATTGGATAATGAGTGACGAGTTAGACTTACAGATATGGAGTAACTCTAGTACAGCAGGGTCTGAGATTGCCTTGTAGGAGATACACAGATCACCTCTGAGCAATCTGTACGAAACCAATTAGAGTGATGGTGATTTGAGACTGTCCACTTAGGACAGGTGTTGGAGGCCATGGATTCTTTTTCTGAGGTATTTCTGTGGCCTTTCCAATGGTGCAAGTGTTTGAAGAGGTACATACCAACTTTATTTAATTTTACATTTGTTAACCAGGAAACTGAGACTGGACCAGGTCCATTTTCAGCGGAGACCTGGGGAGAAAAGCTCCGGCATCAAGTTATACAAATACAGTACATCTAGCCTAATACACAAAACAGGTTACATCATGTATGCTGAGCATAGTAATATAACAAGAAATTAATAAAACACTCCAGGTAAAAGACAATATCAGTTGCAGAACATCCAGCATAATACACAAAACAGGTTTCATCATGTATGCTGAGCATAGTAACATAACAAGAAATTAATAAAACACCCCAGGTAAAAGAAGATATAAAACATAGGTAAAAAGACAATGTCAGTTATACATTGGTAAAAGAAGAAAATATATCAAGTAAGATTCTACAGTTAAAAGTACCCTTTCAGATGACCAAGCCTACAGGGGATCAGAGATCCAGCATGTGATCAGAGAGGAGTTTGGAGAGTTAATAGCAGTGTGGGCAGGGTTATGTGATACAACGGCATAACCAGATACTAAGAAGATGCAATTTGAGGGAGTTTTTGAATATGGATTTGGAGGGGGCAGTGGACACGGATAGGGGAAGAGAGTTCCAATTTTTGGCAATGGTGTGGGAGTAGAGCACTTCCCCTGCATTACTGTTAGCCTTGGTGATGGAGAGGAGAGATTTTTCACTAGATCTTAGGTACCAGTTTGCAGTATAGACAGTAAGTAAGTTGGATAATAATCGGGCATTGTACTCAATAATTGGCCTAATGAAGGAGGAGTACAGAGAAATAATAACCTCCTTTTTTTGGATGCAATCCCTTTACTTATGAGATGAACCAAGTAAAAGGCTTTTCTGACCACTGTCACTACACGATGGTCAAATGTGAGATTGTTGTCAACCAGTGTACCCAGGTCTCTCACCACAGGTTGTGTGCTTAGGGAGTTGCTGTTGATATGGTCAGTTTTTCCCAAATGGTATGATAATACATTTTTTTGCATTTAACTTAAGGCCATGACTTTGGTATCAGTCTGTTGTTATGAGACCCTCTTGAAGTATGTTAACATAATTTAGGAAGTCAGTCACAGCACCCAACTTACAGTTGTTCACAAACCTGGTCAGCCACAGGCCTTTTGTCTTTGCCTGGACCTCTGAAAAGTAGACGTCAAACAATAGGGGTCCCAGGACAGATCCCTGGGGACACCACTAATGACAGGTCTGCTGTCAGAGGTGGTGGCACATATTTTGACCTTGTGGGTCCTATCAGTGAGCCAACTGGCCACCCACCTGATGAGATTGGGATTTATGCCAAGTTGTGTTAGCTTTTTGATGATGCCCGAGTGGGGGATTGTGTTAAAAGTTGTACTGGCAAAGTCTCTTTATAAGCTTTATCACTGAATGAGAAGCAGTGCCCCCTTCTGTTTGATGGCTCACTTTTTGTTGGGCACTGTATTTCCTCCTTAGCCTGCTCTGCATCAATCCAACAGGAAACAATATTCTGAAGACAGCTAGATACAGCAACTTGAATTGGTTCTTCAAAAGTCCTACCTATACCGAAGGATGAAAGTACTAGTCTTACGTTTATTTTTCATTTAAGATAAAATCAATATATTTTACTCTTAAGTGGGAAGATTGTGTTGTTTCCCTTAATGTGCTGAACACTACATGTGTATTTTTTTGGTTTTACTTGTCAGACAGCAGGCTGAATTTCACACCTGCCTCTCAACATTCCCTGATTGCTAGGATACATGTGCATCTTTTCTGCCTTTGTGTACAGTGAATAATCAGTTTCCAACTAAATAAATAAATACATAAATAAATAAATGAATGACAACTCTACTGTCCCCAATTATTAATAGTTTGCCCTTCTTCCACAGTTTTGCTTTTCTGCTGGTATAATTGCATCTTTACTAATGAACATCTTGGCTGCTTTCTCATGGCCATGTTTGGTGTATACCCATGATGTGCCCTTCCAATTAAAAAATCCTCCTGTGGAATATCAGTCCAGTTGTTTATGTCTGCTTTCATAAAGTTAATGCAGTTTGTTCCTTCCATTTTCCCTGGTACAGCAGAAACTCTCAGGTTTTCCTTCTGTTCTCTATCCTCTAACTCTACCATTATTTGAAACAGCTCTTCTTTAGCAGTCTCATACGCAGCCCACATTTTCTTCATTTCAGCCTCGATTTTTGCAATTTTAGCAGTTCATCAATAGCCTTTTAAACCTTGTTCCATTTTTTTCCAGCCCTTTATTTGAGTTGATGTACTACTTTAATGTTTCATTTATTTTAATCAGCTCTGAGCATATTTGATTTAATTTTTCCTCCAGATTACTAGAAGCCATGTCTTGCACCAAAGATGATTTTCTAGCTGATTTTCTTTCAAGCTCTCTAAGTTTCTTCTTTGCTGGCATCCAGACAGTGTACTTACTATCCAGTAAATTAATTTACTAAAACTTACAGAGTTTCTGGCCCTTATCTTTCAGTTTCTTTTTTCACACTGGGAGAGCTGAAATTTGTTTATTTATTTAGTTGACATTTGTTTACCAGGAAAGTTCAACTGGGCCAGAAAGTGTCCATTTTCAGTGGAGGCCTGGGGAGAAAAGCTCCACAATCACAATCTTTCAAAAATCAAATACAGATATTTTAAATCACCAAGTATCAAGTTACACTAGAAAACATTAAGTGCAGATATTTTAAATCACAAAGTATCATGTTACACTACAAAGCATAACAATGAAAAAATGTTGTAATGAGAAAAACATAGAACATATGTTTCATAGTAGTGTGGAATGAAAAACAATAACATGAGTTGGAGAAAATATGTGAGGAAAAAACTCAATAGTTATATTATTTGTTATGTAAATTAATATGTGATAAATGAGACCTGAGACAATGCTATGAAGATATTTAAAGAGATATTAGAGATTGCATGATTAGAGACAGTGAGGGAAAATTGAGTGATGTCTCAGCTCCAGACAACTGACAAGTGGAGCACCTCAGGGTTCAGTCCTGGGACTGCTCTTGTTTGGCATCTACTTCTCTGAAGTACAGACCAACACTAAGGGACTCTGGCTAACAAAGTCTGCAAATGACTGCAAACTGGGAACCATTACTGAATCCCCAAATGATGTGGATATTCTACAAAACGGCCTTACAGAAACAGATGCTTGGTACCAGAGCCATGGGCTCAAGCCCAATGGCAAGAAATGTATAGTTATCCCCTTTGGGAAAAAGCATGTAACCATGAATTACCACATAGGTGGCAGTACATTAAACACCGAAAGTGTGATAAGACACTTAGGGACACAGGTGGACAGTGGTCTCACCTTCGATAACCACATTGCCACAACAGTCAGGAAATCCTTCTATGTTGCACACCTCATCACTAAGGGCTTTTCATCCAGAAAAAAGGAGGTCATTGCCCCACTGTATTCATCGATCATTAGACACATTATAGAATACAACTCCCTATTTGGTATGTACCTCTCAAGACATCTTCAACAACTGGAAAGGCCGCAAAAATATCTCACTAAAAGAATCACAGGCCTAAAGCAGATGCCCTATGCTGACCATCTAGAAAACCTCCAGCTATACTCTGTCTCATATCATCTAATCAGAGGCAATCTCTGCTTAACATACAAGACCATGTCAAACCCAGAGCTGTTGGACATGCTACACTTAAAGTAATCCCAATCCCTCAGAGCCACACACTCCAGGTATCTAAACCTTGTCATCACAATGAACAAAACATGCTGGAGGGATAGGTTCCTGACCCAGAGACTCCCAAGACTTTGGAATAGACTGCCCATATATATCAAGCAGAGTGCCTCTTTGGACCTCTTCAAAAGGAACCTTGATGATTGGACAGGAGATAGGAAATTCACCCCAGGGATTACTTCAATCACCCTGCTAGACAGGGGTCCAGGGAAGTAAATATTGTGGGAAGAAATAGCCAGGGAATTGTTATGGCTAGGCTTGTACAGGCCCTAGGGCTGATAACCTAGTACCAAACTATGAACTTATGAGAGATAGTGTTCATATTATGGTTATAGAAGGAAGAAAGATGACGAAAAATGGAGATTATTAGAAGAGTGCAGGGTAAGGTATCTTCGGGTAGCAAAGGTGAGTAAGGAGAAAAGAGAAAAAGGTAGAATAAATTTCTGCAGAGATGAAGTGGATAAGGTAAGGTAGTGGGAAAAAACAAAAGAACAGAATGGAGTAGGAAGTGGGAGAGGGTTTTCAAGTGTGATTTAGGTTGAAGAGGGTGAGTGAAGTATAGTGAGCAAGTTCAGCCAGGATTGACAAAGGGGCAGGTCCAAGATTTTGTGAATTATTCTTTTAGGGAGCATTTAAAGGTAGGCAGGTTGGTTATAGGTAAGGAGTTCCATTTTTTTTTGCTACTGAGTACAAGTACAGACTTTGTCCAGGGGATTTACTCAGTTTATTTATGTTGAGAAGCTGTTTGTCTTCTGATCTAAGTATTCATTTATGGAAATTTATGTTGATTATAGGGGTAAAAGCTGAGCAGGCTAATGGTTTGTGTATGACTTTTATGCATTGTTATACACTGAATATAGGAGAGGTGGAGGGGGAAATTCCAGCCAGCTAGGGGTATGCAGAGCTTTACAGTGATAGGTAAAGGAGGATGAATTAGTAGAAAACTTGACAATTATGTTGCAGTAGCTTTCACTTTTTTTTCATACGATCATAGGAGGTTACTAGGCTATTGCCATTGGCCCTGAGGCCTTTATAGTCTAGCCAAGAGTTTAGCCCATGATTAGACAAGTCTGCACCCAATGGTCCAGTCCGGCATGGGTGGAATCCCAGGGGTATAGTTTCTGTTTCCCATCCTGTTATCCAGGTTGCACTTAAAAACGGGTAAAGAAGTACTCTGCTTGATGTGGAGAGGGAGTTTATTCCATAGGTGGGGGAGCCTCTGGGACTCAAATCTGTCCCACCAAGAAGTCCTGTTGATGTCACAGACCAGATTGAGGCTGCACATGTGAGTTACCTGAGTGGAGCTTGACTTGTGGATATGCAGCAGTCCCATCATGGTGGGGTCTGTGATCACCTTGTATGCCAGACGGAGGTCACCCCTGAGGAGTCTGTATGAAACTGAGTAGAGGGATAGGGCTTTTAGCTTATATGTGTATGGTAGATGTTTGAGGCCCTAGATTCTCCTAGTGAAGAACTTCTGTGGCCTCTCCAGCTGCTGCATGTGCTTTGTGAGCTACACGCAAAAGGGGTGTTGTACTCAATAATAGGTCTTATAAGGGAAGAATACAGGGATGTTATGACCTCCTTGTCCCTGGATGCGATACCCTTATTTATGAGGTGGGCCATGTAGAAGTCTTTCCATACAATGGAAGCAACATAGTGGTCAAAAGTCAGGTTGCTATCAAGCTGGGTGCCCAAATCACTCACGACTGACTGTGTGCTTAGGACATTGTTATTAATGTGCTTATTTGTGGGGACACCACTCTCCCCAAAGGGGATGATGATGCATTTTTTCGTATTCAGCTTAAGCCCATGTTTCTGGTACTAGTCATTTGTCTGAGTGAGATCCCCTTGGAGGATGTTTACATCACTAGGGGAGTTGATGACAACACCCAGCTTGCAGTCATCTGTAAACCTGGTCAGCCATAGACCACTGGTTTTGGCCTGCACCTCAGAAACGTATATCCAAAATAACAAATGACCCAAGACAGAACCCTGGGGTATGCTGCTTATTATGGGTCTACTGCTTAAGATGGCTTCCCCTATTTTGACTAGGTGGGTTTTATCAGTGAGCCAGTTTGCTACCCATATGGTAACATATGGATTGATGTCTAGTTGAGAGAGTTTATCTATTATGCCCGAGTGGAGAATAGTGTCAAAGGCTTTGGCCAGGTCAAGGTAGATGGTGTACACAGTCTTCCCCCTGTCCATGGCTTTGGTAACTATCTCAAAGAAGTCGACCAAATTTAGCAGATATGACTTCCCCTTGACAAAGACAAACTATGTGGGATTGAGTGGTTGGAGGTTGCCAATGTCCTTGTTAATGAGGTCCATGAGAATCCATTCCATGACCTTGCAGATCAGGCTAGTTAGGCTGATGGGTGTATAATTTCCTGGATTGGTGGATGCTTCACCTTTGTGCAAGGGGATGATAGTGGCTGCCCTCCACTCAGCTGGGATGAAGCTGGTTTTCAGGCTTTGGTTGAATAGGGTACATAATGGTGCTGCAAGTTCCTGCCCGAGTTCACATAGGATGCAGCCTGGTATGTTATCAGGTCTCATGGAGCCTGTATTTTTTGCCTTTAAGACAGCAGTGATGACCTGTTCCCTAGATATAAGGGGAAGGGGGCAGGTAGTAGGAATGTCCTGATTTACTGGTGGGGGGACAGAGAAGTGAAGTTTTTGCTGAATTTGTCAGCCAGCAAATTTATTATATCTATGGCATTTGTATATGTTCTGTCCTTGACCACAAGTTCTGAACTGATCTAGGTGCTTCCTTTGAGGTTGTAGACATATATGAAGAAGGCCTTATAATTGTCTCTAGCAGATGTGGCCAATTTGGACATGAAGTTTGCTTTGGAAGATTTCACTAGTGCTCTTATTTGCTTGTTTAGGCTGAGACATTGCTTCCAATTAGGAACCTGCTCCTTCTTGGTCTTGGACAGCAATGTTTTCCTTTTGTTATAGAGTTTATTTATTGCAGATGTCCATCAGACAGGTTTACTTTTCTTTGCGCAGGATGATTTAGTCCTGTCGGGTATTCCTGATTCCATGTATCTATATAAATGTTCATATAGTGGTTTGTTGTAGTTTTGAATATTGGTGCCAGTTCCTACAGAAAGGGAGGGGACTGTGAAGCTGTTTATACATCCCTCAGGAGGCTGTAATCAGATTTGGAGAAGTTTTTATGTCTGATCCTAGCTAGAGGCAGGTTGGGGGAGATGGTGACCTTGAAAGTGACTACTTTATGGTCAGCTCTTACCAGGGAGAATGATACTGTATGGGATGCTGCAGTGGTTACTCATGTTGGTTAATATCAAATCCAAGATATTCAAATCCAAGATATTATCACCCCTTGTGGGGGTATTGACTAACTGTTCCAAGGCATTTGCATTGACAACATTGAGGAATCTCTGGGAATTTGTGTTCTGGCATGAGTAGTTCCTCCAATCTATATTTGGGAAGTTAAAGTCACCCAGGATAAGGGTAAAGGGTTGAATATTGATAGATTTGAGCAGGTCCAAATAGGCGGACTGGGCATCTTGAGTCAGATTTGGGGACCGGTAGCTAGCTATGATTTGAACAGGGGACTTGTCAATGGTTGACTGCACCTGGAGTGTCTTCTGTGCATCATACTGTTTGACCAGTCAGGAGGTGTGTATGTCTTTAACGTATATTGAAACTCACCTCCTTTGGCTTTACTGCCCACAGTTTGGGGTCTGCATGCATAATAGGATGAGTAACCAGGTAAGGCTGGGGTGCTCTCCGCAGCTTTGAACCAGGCTTCTGTGACTGCACAGATGTCAGCATTTTCCAGGATTAAGAATGCTTGCAATAAGTGCAGTTTCATGTTTAGACTCCTAGCGTTTAGCAGCATGACCTTTAATTTGCATTTTGTTGAAATTTTTATGTTACTTTTATTGGCCTCATGATGTTTCCTAAAAAAGGCACTATGGGGAGGGCAAGAGCCTTTGCCAGAAGCCTGAAGCCCAGGTGAAACAGATGCAAGCCATCTTTGGCAAAGCATCATGGTCTGTCAGTCACATCTTCCCAGGCTGTCAGGTACTGGATCTCCCTGGAATGACAACAGAAACTAAGACAATTGCTAAAGTCATCATTTTCTGTTTGTATTGAAGCATCATTCTTGGTTCATAGGTTCATAGGTTTATACTAGGCTATCTGCCCTAAGGCATTTATAAGCCTAGCCCAAATTTTTGTGGCTTACGCCACCCCTTATATGAAAAAATACTGTGCCCATTAGTTTGTTGTGCCTCTGTCCAGCAGTGACACAGAGATGATTCCCGGGATAAACCTACGATCTCCCATCCACAGGTCAAGATTTCTCTTGAACAGAGCCAGCGAGGTGCTCTGCCTCACATGGACCGGGATTTTATTCCACAGCATAGGGAGTCTCTGAGTGATAAATCTATCCCTCCAGCACGCCCTATTTATATCCGTGCTAAGGTTTAAGTCGCTTGCTCTAGTGGTTTTGGTGGATTTGGATTTTTTGAGGTGGAGCATGTCCATTAATTCTGGGTTGGACATGGCCTTGTATGTCAGGCACATGTCACCTCTGAGCAGACGGTATGCAACTGAATAGAGCTGGAGTTTCTTCAATCTGGCAGCATATGACAGATTTTGGAGTCCCTTTATCCTTTTGGTCAGGAACTTTTGGGGTCTCTCCAATTGCTGCAGATGTTGGGTGAGATACATCCCGAATGGGGCATTGTACTCGATCATTGGTCTGATAAGTGAAAAGTACAGGGGAACAATGACCTCACTAGATCTGGATGTGAATCCCTTCATGATCAGCTGGGCAATGTAGAAGGTCTTTCTAACCACTTTAGCAACGTGAGTGTCAAAAGAAAGGCCACTGTCAACCTGGGTCCCCAGGTCCCTGATAACCTCTTCGACGGCAGAATGCCGCTTAAGCCTAGGGACATACCTGCCTGGGACACATAATCAGTGAGCTCAGTCATGCCTCTCTTCATATAGTCCAGAGAGGTACACCTCAAGTCATTCATGCCAACATGGACTATGACAGAGTTGTAACAGTACTTGTTGAGAGACTTGAGTGCATATGCAACATTCCGGATTGTGGCATCTGACAGACAAATAACTGTAAATTTCTCCTTATCCAGCCTGGTGAGAGGCACATCTGTGTGTCTCACAATGGAGTCTCCTATGACTAATATGTTGGGTTTATGTTGAAGTCTTAGTGGCTGTGAGACATAGGTGTGTGGACTATGAGTGGTACATGGTGTGGAGGGCTGTGGAGATCACGTGTGTGTTTTTGCCTCTGTGGTCTCCTTTACTTGGGTATGTTTATGTGGATGACCTCCACATATGTGGGTGTGTGTTGTGTAGGTGTGGGTGGTGTTTGACATGTAGTGATTGTGTTGACCTTTTTGGTGCCAGATATACTGGCTTGAGGGGAGAGAGCATGGTGTCTAAATTCCTAATGTAATTGCATCTCTCACAAATTGTGCTCCAAGGTGGTAGTAGTAGATGGTTGTCCATGTACATGAGGCAGATTATACACTGTCTCAGGATGCCCATATCAACCAGACTGGCAGGAGAAACTGTAGGAAATTGTCCATCTATAATTCTCAGAATCTGAGGGAGAAAGGCCAGGGAAAGCTAAGGGGTGGGCCAAAAGCCCAAGTGCTTAAACCAAAACTAAGAGCTTAGAATAACACTTAACAATTTAGACAATATTATGGAGGATTATAAATTGGCTAGAACTGGTGCTTCATAGAGTTGGGAAGGCAGAAGGTAGGTTTTGGTTAGTATAATTTTGTGGACATGCTCAGGAAATGTTTGTTTCTGTACAGCATGGCTAGTGTTCGATGTTTTTTTTCCTAATTGCTTTGGCTGTGGAGGTCAAATTTAAGATTATCTATTAAGACTCCTAATAATTTGGAATGGTGGACTAATTCAATTTCAGTGCCATTTGCTGAAAAGATTTTGAGAGATGCTTTGTTAGGGGTGTAAGCTTTTGGGTAAAGAGGAGGAGTTTGATTTTGGGGGTTGAGTAAGAGTTGTGCTCTTGTAAGACAGGTTTCAATGGAGATGACATCTTTTTGAGTGATTTCTTGGAGGTGAGTTAAGGTGTTTGAAGAGCAGATGATGGTAGCATCATCTGCATGTTGAATCATGATGCCTTCACAAGAAGATGAATGTAGGTTATTGATAAAAATATTGAATAGTAGAGGGCCAAGAACGGATCCTTGTAGGACTCCCATGGAAGTGGGAAGGTATGCATATATGGATCCTTGCTATATTACAGCTTGCTGCCTGTTGTCAAGGTAGCTAGAGAACCATTGAATAGCTGGAGATGATAGACCCAGGGTGGAATGATAGACCTAGAAATACTGCATATACAAGTTTATTAGAGTTGCAAGCTTTATTAACAATGTCTGTAAATTATTGTAACGCAGTGGGGGTGCTGTGGCCTGGCCAGAATCCATGCTGTGCATTGGTGGTTAGCTTTGAGAAATTGTTGATGTATACATCTTTCTAGGATTTTAGAGAAGGCAGACAGGATGGCTATGGGACAGAGACTTCTAATATCAGTGCAATCACCTCCTTTATGAAAGGGGGGTAATATTTGCCATTTTTCATAAGTTAGGGACTCAGGATTCTGTTATCGATCAATTAATAAGAATGTTGATTGGGTATGATATTGCATCTGCAGCTAGATTTAGGTGTTTCAGGGGAAAACTGTCAGCTTAGGAGGAACAAGGTTTTAGCTTATTAAAAGCTTTTTTACAAGAGTTATAGAAACTGGTTAAAAGGTAAAGTGGGTGGAGTTTGTGTGTATTGGAGAGATTGCAGGTAGGTGAGTTTTTTGAAGGAAATGTGCTAGTGTCTAAGGTGGGAGAGGTTAGCTGCATGGAAGGGGGTGTATTAGGTGAGTTTGACGTTGCCAAAGGAAGTAATACAAACCCCCTAGTCCATACATACCCACATCCTGGTTCACAATAGGCTAATTAAAACAATTAGGGGTTTGTGTTACTTGTTCTGATAAAGTCCTGTAATTTGAGGATGAAAGCGCTTAATAATAGTTTACTGGAATAAGGGTATTTTTCGAGTGATACTTGGCTCTGAAGTTTTTTTTCCTTCCTTTGGTGTTCTTGGTTATTGGTCTGGTCTTGCGGATTTGAGTTTGGGGTTAAGTTAGCCATGCATTCTATGAAGTATGTATTGAAATAGGTAGCTGCTTGAGGGTGAGGAATGTCTGGGTATGGGAAGGGATCCTTTTTTGTACCTGGTTTAGTGAGAGACAATCCGGAGGACCAGAATTTTTTAGGGTTGTTTTTATAGCTGCCTTGTAGGTGAGTATGATAATACTTTTTTATCTTTATTAACTTGTTTCTTGACTTGGTTTAGTAGCTGTCTAAGTAGTTGCTAATTTTTGTCATTTTTATTCTTTTGCCAGTTAATCCATGCTTTCACTTTGTCTTTCATAAGGAGTTTGCATTGTTTGGCAAGGCATGGGGTATGGCTGTTTTTATCTGTTTTTGTACGCTGTGGGGCTAAGGTGTTAAGTATATTTAGAAATACTCCATTGAAGTATTCCACAGCATTATTTAAGGGGATTCTTTTTAGGATGGACCTGTTAACTGCTTTCAGAGCTTCAATGAAAGAATCTTTGGAGAAATTGGAGATATTTCGGGTAGTTTTGAGCTTATATTCCTTTGTTAGTCATGTAGTATTCCTCTGGGTATAAACTGGCAGGTGTTCACTTACTGTATCATGAGGGAGGGTACCTCAGGAGATAAAATTAAATGGGTTGCTAACCCAAATCTAGTCCAGGATGGATTGCTGGGAGTTGTTTTTGACACATCTTGTTAGTGTATTAATAAGTTGAGTGAATCCAAAGAGGTTCATGCTGTTGATTGATGAACTGGCAGATACTGCCAATCAGTGTTTACATCTCACAGGAAAATAATTTCATTTGTGACTGTATCTGCTATCCAGTATAGTATATTTTCAAGTATTGGAATGTTTTGTCCCGGGAGGTTAAAAAGTACAGCAGCGCATATGCTCTTGAATCTATTAAGTTTTAGAAATGAGATTAAGATTTCTGATTTTGCAAAATTTGGGACTGTGCCTGTATAGGGAGTTGCTATGAGCATACTTGGGAAGAATATAACTATTCCACCTGTTTTTATGTGTTCTATCAAGCCTAATGTTATAACCATGGGTAGTATTTCAGCATCTTTTATTTCAGGCTTTAGCCATATCTCTCCTGTGGCTAGGATGTCCAGTTTGAGTTGAGTCATCCAGATATAAAAAAAGGTGATTTTGCTGCATATGTTTCAAAGGTTTAGCTTTATTTAGGTTTAATTTTCAAACTTTTATGATGTATTTTTTGGTTTGGGGATAGGTTGGGACCTGGCTTGGGGTGGATGTCACCACACTGATGTATGGTAAAGAAAGCTGGTTTGTTTATTATGGTGTTTATAGCAGAGATGGTTAGAAGTATTACCTTGACATTGGGACTGATTTTATTTAGTATTTTTGGGGTTAGAACAGTGGGATGGAGTCATGGTAAATAAGTTTGAGAGGATTTTTGACTAGCCAGTGGGAATATGGTTGATAGATGAAGATGGAAGTTAGATGAGGATAAAGTAATGGCTGATGTGTACTTATTTATTACTATTAGTGGGGATGTTAAGAATGAGAGGTGGATGAGTAAGGTGATACAGGAGGGAAACAGCATGTACAAATCTTGCAGTATGGTAAGGAGAGGTAATGAGCAGTAATAATAGAGTGGAGAATAGGTGGACTTTGATGGGGAGGGAGCAGAGTGAGACTTGAGAAGGAACTTAGACGAGAAGGGATGGTTTATGAGAACAGTTTGTGATTAGATAGTACAGTTATGTATAGAACCGCAGAATGAGTAGAGACAGTGGAGTAAGTGAGGTATAAGTGTAGATTTAGTGGGGTGGTTGTGAATTTGGGGTAGGGTAGGGGAACAGAGTGAAGCCTGAGTGTAGTAGTAAGGGTTGAGGAGAACAGATTGGCTCTTGGTGGAGAAAATACCAGGAAAACAATATGTAAAACTGCAGCAAGACAGAAGGTAAGACAAGTCCTAATAATTTTAAAGACAATAACACAAGTTGCTAGATTGTTGATAACATACACCTAAGTTAACTGCATCAAGCAATATTGCAATGACTTTGGTTTAAAATGAAGCTATAGTAGCTGGAGAAACAACTGAGATGAGGGGAGGGCCAATCAGGTACTTCAGTCAAATGCAGTTATTCCCCTCATATATGGTTTACCACCAAAAACAATCTGTGAGGTAGAGTGCTTATGGATACAAAGAAAAGGTCTTTGAACTCTAAACACTTGATGTGAGTCACACTATTTCATTTTGTTGTTATGGGCTTTTATTAATTTTCCAGGGAAATCTTACACTATTAGAGTAAAATATGCTAAAGTGTTAATTTAGCTTCACCTTCAGCATTAAAAGGCTTGTGCATGTGGGAGGTGGTGTCACTCCAGTAGATTCAACACTAAAGTATACAGAATACACAGATGCAGAAGTGAGGGGAAATGAGATATTGTGTTAAGTTTAATTTGATTCCTGGAAACTGCCTTACATAGGTTTTAATTGAAGGCATTTTTTATTTTGTACTTTTGCAACTGAAGGTGAAATTCAGCTGTAGAAGTTCCCTTGGTGGTGAGATTATGTTAACATTTGCAGCAGCAATTGTCAGACATGCTATGGTCTCAGTACACTGGGAGAGAGAGACAGAGAGAGAGATTAAAATAATTAGAATTGTTTAATGGCTAAACTGTGTAGAGAATGTGCTAATTGTCTATACTCTGTTTCATTAAGTACTGTTTGGCCGACAGAAGTACTGCACTATATTTCACAGTTAAGCATTTCTGCTTTACAGCCTTTAAGCAGGAAAATAAGGATGCTAATGGAAGATACATCTAGATATGCAACTTTCAGATTACTAAAATGGAGGCTTTCATGATTTAGAAGGACAGATCGAAAAAAGTAGCTAATAAGAGATATGTGTTGGCATGCAAGTTTGGGATTATTGAGATGGAGGCTTACAGATTTTAGATGGACAGATAGAACAGCTATCTCAGTTATTTCCCACTTTTGCTACACATCTTACAGTCTGTAAATGTGATTTTCAAGCACTTTAGAATAAGCAGCTTGAGTTTTAACATATAGAAAAACAAACAAGGCAATGACCCAACTCTTTTCACAAACATAGCTGTCTTATATGAAGTGAAGATGTTGAATGTGTAGCCACCTTGGAACAGAGTTTCATACTTCTTGTTTAGAAAATGTATGTTAATATAAAGCCTAATTTTCTATCAACTTTTTAAATGAATTAAAGTAATATTTAAAAACTGTCCCTGAATTTGATTCTTTTCCCCTATTATTTTCAGCTGTGTCCAGAATTTGTGAGTAAATAGGTTGAGAAGTATGCTCCAACCATCCTCTGACCCCAGTTTACTTCATGTCTCATAGCTGACCACTAGAAGGCCCATAGCAATGATGTTTTTCACTCATATAACTTAATCTAGAGTTTAGTATTAAAGAATACTTCCAGTTTCTGTGAGGTACATCTTATCACTTACACAGAAGCATGTGTGTTATCTCTTAATCTGCAGCATAAGAGTCTGTTAACAAGAAAATCTGTTTCTGTCAGATGGGGATTTTTTCAGTAACCAAAGATGGGGCTGGTTAGATGCTGAGAGTCTATATCTCTGGATCAAACCTGAATTCCTTCATTTTTGTCACACTGAAATATTCTGCTTTTTACCCTTAATCCATTCTTATAGTAGTACTGCTTTGTTCATTTTAAATCTGGAAGACTAATGTTGACTGGTTAACTTTTATATATATTACTAAATTGTTTACACATTTGAAACAGTATGAAAATGGCACTTTGCTAGCAAGTTATAATTATCAGAAGCTTTTTCATTAATTATTTATGTTTTCTACTAAGATGTCAGATAAGCTGTACAGCATTTTATTTTACTTATAGTACTTTTGTGTGCCTTTGATTTTAATCCAATACTAAAAATTCCCTAATGTAAATGTTATTTTATCAGACATAATTTTAATATTGCATCATAATATGCCTCTATTTTCTTCTCTGTATAATTCCTGTATTTACACCAAAATATATTCTTATATGATATAGTTTCTTTTGTGCCTCTTTGCTCTTTTATTACCCTCATGATTCAACTGTCTATTACATTATATTGTAGGCAGTTATTTATTCCAAAGGAGTGCTGGGTGAGTCTGGCAGTAACATCCTTGGTGCTGTGAACAGAGTGGGTGAAGTCAGAATGCTCAGCTCCCCATGTGAAGCTGCTTAGGAATACATGATCTACTTGTCTTCATGCAGTGCAGCTGAATTCCTGTCGCTCTCAATTGGTAAGGAACTGAACTCCAGTGGCCCTGCCATGGAGTATGTTAACTATCATCAGGTCAGAATGCAAGAAAATCAGGCAGTGTTTCTGATTTACTACAAGGGTGGTGGAAGGTTGAATTGCCATTTATAATGAACACCTAGCCAGATGAGAATTTTGGCCCAAATTTGGCTTATATGTTTGGTATCTAGTCTTCTATGATGGCAGTATTCCTGGGGGTACTCTCATTTTCTTTAGGCCTGGGTATTAACATCTTGGCATGGTCTCCTGAAACAGGACTCTTCTGAATATGCCTCTGGAGTAGGGACAAACTGCTGCTCTCTTCAGCTAAAATCAGATAGTTAATTTTGGGAGTTTTCTGCATGAATTCCAAGATTTCTTGATGAACATACTTTCCAGTCTGCAGGGTTGTTAGCTGTAAGTGACTGTGTTGGGTATTGATGAATTTGTCCAATTTATTAAGGGCTTTAGCTTTTTTCAAGAAGTGTCTCCCATTTCTTGTGTTACTTCCACTTCTCTGGGCTTGATTTAACAAGTGGTGCGATTATCGTGGCATTGTGCTAGAGCTGGTTTTATGATGTAATCAAAACCTGTGAAAGGCTACTTCTGTGTTTAGGTCACCAGATATGGAGTGAATGCAGTTTGGGGATTTACAGAGCATAGTGAATAATGACCTGACAGTATTACTGGATCATCTCTTTTTTAGTATAATGTGGATGACCCAGAGCTACTGGCACCTACTTATAATAGGGCTAGAACTGGGTAGTCTGCCTCCTCGACCAGTTGAAAGAGCTGCTCACCAAAGGATTACATTTGTGATCACCTTGTGAAGTGCTGTCTTGGTACTTGGGGAGAATGGAGGAAGGTTAGGAAGAAAAGACAGAGGTTAGCACTATCTGAGTGAGGGATGGAGGGATGCAAAAAACATGTTTAGTACTCTCCACGAGTTGTTGTTTTTGATACCAAGATGGCCACCACAGATTCTGTTTATAGGAATGGGATTTCTCTTTTATCTGAACATGCACCTGGGCAACTATTCTTACTATGGGATTTCTGAAAAGGTCAGTCTCTGGAAGGTCCCCCATTCTACCCCAAACATGAAGTGATAGCAGCATCCAGAGATGACTTCCTAACATGGCAATTCATCTTGATCCATCCTCCTACAATGGAAACAGGCTACACTGACAATGTATGTAGTCACTGCCTTAAGTTTGTAATAAGCACAGGCCAGCATAAAAGAAACCCTTCTAAAAGACCACAGAAAAGTGGCAAGTGATTTATGCTATTGTTCTCTATGAAAAACTGAACTTGTGCTTTCCATGTTCCCATTCAAAAGCCCTTACATTCAAAAACCTTTTGCAGGCCTACTAGTACTCTTGATGCCATTCGTTTAACCAGATCAGTAGTTCCTTATAGAAAACATTTCACTTATACATCTTAAAGTAGGAGAACAAGCCTGTGGCTTAGAGGTACAGCAACAAAATCTTTCCTCAACTTAGAATCTCAAAAAAAATCCAAACTTGCAATTGATTCAAAACTATCATATATCTGTCCCAGTAATATTTATAAGAGTCATTGTACCCAACATATGAATTCATTGTACCCAACATATGAATTCAGATGGCATTTAGTTGAATGTTTTTCCACAAAGGACATGTCCAGGGCAGCTGCTAACCTCTCTGTAATGCAGTTGTGTCTTAGAATTGGTTTGGTTTATTCTGGAGCTACACTCACAAGCTACAAAAAGAAGGCTTGCTTTTGAAACTGCTGTTATTATTCTGCATATGTTAGGTCAGAACCCAGTACCCTATATACATTTTCCTTTATCCAGAATCTTGACAGGTGACCTGTAGCTCCATGGAAACATTGCCTGGTCTCCCCAACAGTGCTCTCACATCAGCCGCAGTCCCAGCTTCTACTTCTTCTTATTCAGTAAGCAAAGAGAAGCTAACTTTGAAATCAGAACTACAGAATATTTTTTTTTCACAGTCTAACTGTCAATGTTCAAAATTACTAACATTCGCTTCCATCACTGTGTTCTTCCTCTGTTTTTTTTGGTACTGAAATACAAAACATGAGGAATTCCTTTGTGTTTTTGACAAATTTCTTAAATATGGATAAAGGCCATTTTTAGTATCTCTTATATACAGGCCATAGGTCTATGGGATCAAAGCAGAAGTTAAACACCCTTTATTATATTTCATATCTATTCACCTCTTAGGCTAATAATTTTCCTTGATTTGAGAGACAGATTACATTACGATTTAAGGATCTGGCCTAAATGTATGTAGACCTTCAATTCATAGACTAATGCAGTTAGAAAAGCATCCTTATTACCTGTCGTCACTCCAAGGTTTGCAATCCGACATATGGCCAGTGTCACCTGTCTCATTTTCCTAATACTGGCTTCATCTGTCTGTTCTGTACTAAACGTATGCTTAGATCTCTAGGCAATTCCTTTTTCATTGCTGTCATCTTTTTCCTTTGCATTCATATCAAAGGCTAATTTAAACCCATTTTTAAATTTGTTTATTTTTTTAACTAAAGTACCTGTGCACAGTTCCTGTGCATCACTGGTACTTTGTATGCCAGCATTCTTCTCAACTTATGTAACGGGGAAAATATTCAAGTCAAAAACAGTCGTGCATCTTATTTGAGGATCCATGACTGAAAATCAAAAATGGTTTCAAAGAAAGCTGTGTCAGTTACAAAAAGCATGATCAAATTACATTCAAATATTGTGTTTTCCCTAAGAGAAGGTCCCTCCTGCAGAAGGCTTTGCCACCTTCACCCTTGAACTTAATACAATTAAGCTCAATGTCACTTCATCTGGGGCAACCTCAGAACAAGAGCAAAGTCTGATTGCAGTAATGTCACTTGGTGAAAGCATATTTTGGACAAGTACAATTTAATAAGCACTTGGCTATTTCAGTATTGTCTGGCTACCCCTAGCTAATGCTCACGGGAATACACAAATTATCTATAAAATCTTCATTCATTCATATTATGCTAACTGTTCCCATGTGCAGCCATCTCAGCATTTCAAAGGTAGCTCTCAGATGTGTCTAGAGAAAGGGGCTGCTCAGTTTATCTATTCATTATAATTTACAATCCAATTAAGCAACCACGTTTTTGCTTAAAGCACAGTTTTTACCTAGAGATAAACAGTTGCAGCCTGTTATCTTGTTAATAGGTTTTACTCAGGTACTTTCCAATTAAATAACAAGTTAATCAGAAACTTATGATTAATATTAGAAATGTTCATACCTTTACAGCTGTTTTAAATTGTCTTTCAGTAGAGCTTATGACTCTGTGGGGTCAAGTATGCCAAACAGTATAACTTAATCCTACATGCAGAACAATGCTTTAAATGTCCAGTCTGTTGTCCAACTCAGCCAATCATTACAACTTCCACCTCCAAAATAAATGTGCAAATAAGAAAATAAAAAGGAATGCTGCCTATTAAATTAAAACTGAAAGAATCAGGCACCTGGCTTTTGTTTATCTTTTAACTTTACTAGCCAGCTTGGGATGAAGTCTTGACTATAACTCCGGCAACATGGGCTTGATTAGCAGCTTCAGCATCTGTTAAAGTTGTTGTTGTTGGGGAGGATGAACATGCAAATCCAGTGTAGAGAGGAAGAGGTGCAGCTCATAGTTTGCTATAATCTCTTGTTAAAGAAACAGTAGAAACAAATATGACCTGAAGCCATGCATTTAATTCACCAACCCGCCACTTGGTGACAGCATTAAATGCAACTGTACAGAAGCCTCATCTTTCACAGAGTAGTGGCCCCCACAGTTACATGCAGTGCATGTGACCTTGCCCAGGGGAGGAGTTAGAGCCACAGTTAGAATGGTCTTATGCTATTGGGAGCACAACCTTCCCAGCTAACTGACTGGTGCCCTTCTGTTTGGCTCTTGCCTCCTTATTGGACATACCCAGTATGAAGGAATAAATGAAAACAAAAGGGTTGATTAATGCTTAATGGTCATCAGGCATGGTGGCAAAAAGCATACAGAAAATATAATCTTTCACCTTACTGTGCAGATCTGCAATTTCATTTTTTTAAATTTGGGATGTAGAGGGATATTAATTTCTAATTGCATCCTAGGACAGTAGTATTTTTTTTAATCCAGGCCAGCATTTATTTTTTCTATAACTCATTAATTAATACTTTACTTATGACATGTGAAATCACCTTTTATAAAGAACAAACTGAAAAATTATTCTAAAGTAGCATGTACTGTTTAGAACCCCCCCAGCAAAATAAACACAAATACTCTAGTGACAGAAGAAATGCTTCACAGCATTTATTACTTTGATATGTATACACATAAAGTATACAGTAAATTGTGATGCACTGGAATTAAGTCCTGGAGATAAAAACTCCAAAACAAAACTAAACGAATCAGAATAATAACAGTTTAATGGGTCACCAGATACATTTTCTCTAAATGTGAATTTCAAGGGAAGAGATTATACTGTTTCTCATACTAAGTCTGATTTCAATGTGAGAGTGTTTTGATTAGATAATGGCTATCAGTGTTTTTGCTATAAAATTTGAAATAAATGTTTTAAATGAAATCCCAATCAGTGTGATAATTCTAAAAGTAAAGAGGAAAGCAGTATATATAATGACGTCTGAATGGTGTTTTATGGTAATTGGGGAGAGACAGCCAAGTAATGGGAAATTGATATGGCTGGCAGGGGGCCTGATTCATTACCCTGCATAGGACACTGCTTGACCATGATCCGTCTATGATGACTCTGGGCCATATGCTGCCAACAATACAGCATTACCAGCTATTCAGGTAGGTTAGACTCATACTAAGTAATGTCAGAAAGGAAAGCTATTCTTGATGACAGAGAAGACACAGGGAGGGAAGAGTGAGATGTAGGTGCCCTGCAAACATGTAAGCTCCTTCCAAAATGGTATGTTGCATGCTGTAATATTTCTGAATTTTTGTATGACTTGTGGGTTGTTGAACAAAAGCTGCTGCACCATCTAGATTGTCTTTAACTGTTTTGTTTTATTCGTTGTATTAAATAATTAATTAATTCATTAATATGCCTGGATTGCAAAATATAGTCTAAATACGTTGCCTTTTTAATATATTTTTTGTAGTACCTTCTTTACAGCCTCCAGCAACTGAGAATGGGTTGACATTTGTCAGGTCAGTATGGAAGTCTTTTGGCTTTTCCCGGTTAGGGGTCGCCACAGCGGAACTCCGGTCCGCTAATGATTGGCAGTAGATTTTTACGTGCTGGCTTGCCGGGCCTAACGCACAACCTTCAACGAAGGAACGTCCATTCACGCCTGTCGATGCACAGAAGACGCTCTAACTGAGAATCGAATGTGCAACGTCTAACTGTGAGGCGACAACGCTACTGCGGCACCACCACCGCTAGTCTGCATTATTTGGAGTGATGATCAGAACAATTTGATCTTCAGCATCCACTATGTAGTCATTGTTACACATTACTGTTTTCTGCAAGACTGGTCTGCAGTTAGCTGAAACTGTTACTCTACTTGGCAGTTACCACAGACTAAAGCTCTGACTTGTTATTAAGCTGCTTTCTGTGCCAAGGGTGTGAGGTTTGAATTTTCCCACCTTTGTTTACTTACTGGGTGACCTTAAGCAAGTCATTTAACCAAACATTGCTTTGGGGCACTTAGTAATTTTGCTATGCTCCTTAATTGGTCTCCTTGACTGCATTTATAGTAACTATGAGCCCGTGGCACCTTTTTTTGCTAGTCATTCTCTCCCTCTTGCATTGTTGATCTAGCTCAGGGAATGCTATGCCAATATTACCAGCACACCATTTTTTTAATGCAACAATACATAGGTCATTTACTTTTCAAGGGGAACCAGGCACTGGATTAGTAATACTTATCTTTAATGTGGAATTATTCAGAAGACTCTTCCTTCTGAAGAGATTGTGCACATTGACAGCATATCTTATGTCATTAATATTTTTTATGTTCTTATCACAAATACACTTTTATTTAAACTGTGCTACACATAGCTGGGCCTCATGGTGTGATGCCAATTTTTTTATACAATTTTATGTAGGTTATCTAAAGCTACCAATAAAGTAGAAGTAATTTATTTCTTAATAACAGTACAGGGTGGGGGCTACATGTGGCTAAAAGTATCTTACATTCTTATCATCTGTTCATTTAAATAGTCTTTAATTTGGCTTTGCAGGACTAATGTCCATATGTACATAAATTAAGCTGCACTACTGTATTATGGCTAATGTGTGTTTGTGTGAAACAAACTTAAATATGTTATTTTTGTCACTATTATTGTTATTCATTTCTTAACACAGACAAGTTTTGCAGGACTAGTATATATTTGTGAAACACAAATCGGAATACTTTACTGTGGACATTTTCATGACAATCAGGCATGTGATTGGTGCACAGTCAATAAAGTATTGGTGGATTATAATAAGAACAGTTTGAGTGTCCTTTTATGACGGAAATATTCTGAAATGGGTACTTTTGTCATTATTAGTTAATGCATTTTGTAGCACTGCTTAGCAGAAAATAAGCAAAACTACAAACTTAAAACACACTCTTAACAAATGTTGCTGTATTAAGCAAGAAATATAATTATTTAAAAATATAATTTAAAACAATAAGGAAGGTGATTCCAAAAGAGCACATACATGTTTGCATGGCTCTAAAATGTGTGAATGGTTTTCATGGTTTAAGAAAATATGGGGCCCAAATTACACACTGAATGAATACTAAATTTGCATACATTATGCTTATTAATACACACGTTGATGGTGCTGCGGTAGCGTTGTCGCCTCACAGTAAGACATTGTCCTGTTCGATTCTTGGCTACACCGTCTACTGTGTGGAGACATGCGTGAATGGGTGTACCTGTTGTGCGCCAGGGCTGGCAACTTGGCACGTAAAAATGTACTGCCAATCATTAGCGGACCGGAGTTCTGTTGTGGCAACCCCTAACCGGGAAAAGCCGAAAGACACAACGCCATGCTTATTAATACACACAAATTGAAAATCACCATTACATTCAGATAGAATATGCTTCTTCTTCATCTCTCTATGTATAAATGCATATATATATATATATATATATATATATATATATATATATATATATAAACACACACACACACACACACACACACATACACACACACACACACACATATATATATATATATATATATATATATATATATATACATACACACACACACACACACACATGCATATATACATCTCTGTGTGTATGTGCTTATACAGATAATGTACGCAAAGCAAACATAAAATGCATTACTACATTACTTATGATTACATATGATTTTGCATAGTCACATGCACTTCACACGAGTACTGTATGTTACAACACTCCAAACTGCTGAAAGCTCATGTATTGCATCAAGAATGGAAACAGTTACCATTGCAGTAATGTACTGTAAGACTTTTGTAACCTCACCACATCTGTGCTATTATATATGCAAGAACCTTTGTTTGAGGCATGAAAGTCTGGAGTTCTTTCTTTGACTGAAATCACATGATTCTTAAGAATGAATAATAGTACAAGGCAAGGAGGTATTGTCCCATACCACTTACATCTGTTCAAAGGACAAAATAAATTAATACATTCATGGCACATATGATGTGTGAATGTACATTCAGACTGCAATGGATTGGCATCCTGTCCATGATCAGTTCTCTCCTTTCACCCCTTGAGTGCCAAGATAAGGGCTTCTTAATGAAGTGTGAGGCCCAGTTTATTTTGGTTCTTGAAATTTTGAAAAATAAACTCATGATTCAAACAGAACCTTTGAAATCACTCTGGTCCAGGAAAATTCAGCAAACTTCAACAAATGCATGTATTCCTCTGACAACTTGATGAAGTGTTTAAATGACTGACTACCTTTTCAGTCAGTTTACCAACAGGAAAGCACTGGAAGTGAGATCGCAGATCCCTGTACTCTGACTCAAATGCATGTTCAAAGACTCTACCAAGATCCCATGTTACACTGTAAACCTCCAAAGCAAAAGCCATATAGTTAAAAAAGTATCACACCTTGTCATAAAACAACTCTGTTCTTAACTCCTAAATAGTGCAAATGAAAGATTAATAATAATACATATGCCAGATTACTCCAACAGACGACAACAAACCCAGGACAGTTTTCTGCATACAGTTTGTGCACTTACTTACATCCTACTACAAGACAGTATGGCATAAGTTGCTTGTAGTACCCCCTGGGCTGGACTGTGCAAGTGAGGGCATGACAGATATAAATGAGCCGACATATGCTAATCACTCATTAAGTTATTTGCAGCACTTTCAGGTGTAGATAAGGCAGTCGTGGCTGCACAGGATTTTGATCATGTATGGAGTTGTTAGTAAGCATATATTGAATTGATTATGATATTGAACTAATAAAGTAGATACAACATATCTGTTTGAGACCTGACTGCTTAAACATTTTCTCCCACAGTCACAATAAGTTCCAGAAACTATATATTGTGGGGAAACAAAACCAGTGTGCAAGACGGTGACTTTTTTGTTGGGGGGGGGTGGAAGTGATTTGTAATCAATTCAAGATATGCTCACTAATAACAGATGTTTGTGGTACTTACTTATCATCTTGTTAGGTCATGGTGATACTCTGTAGCAAGCTTCCTAAATGGTTATCAAATAGAAATAAATACACATACACTGGTTTGTCTTGTATCAGAACAGCAACGTGTGTAACTCCCTTTTTGTTTTCTGTTTTTCTCTCTCTCTCTCTCTCTCTCTCTCTCTCTCTCTCTCTCTCTCTCTTTGTACAGTTGAGTTGTATGCACTTCTCTCTCATTGGTGCTGATATACATACTGAATATTCAACCTCATGACTACTTATTATGCAATTCTTGGGCAGTGCAATATGATGCTTGAGGTGTGATTTTGACACAATTTGCTTGTTACTGTGCATCCCCAGATTACTACAGAGATGTTATGCCAACCATGTTACATTTGCATATCACTGCTGTGGTTGGGTGATCTGCCAATTTCATAAATGTTGCAACTTGAAAAAGGAGTGATAACCACCTCATCTGTTGGTCTGTCTCAGTAAGAAACTCCAGCTTTAACAAAATAAATTAAGGCTGCAACAATTGCAGTACTATTCTAAAGCAGCTTGAATAATTATAATTCTGCAGACTGCAATTACTTGATTCCTGCTTTATCACAAAAACTTGTATCCCAAGTTAAAAAAATGTAATTTCTGTAATATATTAAAAATAATTTATATTTCACTGTGTCCAGTAGAAACAAATTTATCTTTTCAGATCCCATGTGATTTTTTTTACACGCTGGCACCCACCCATTTACAAAAGAATTAAAAAAAATGTACTGCAGTCAATAAACAATGTCAACATGATGCATTTCACTCATAATGTGAAGCAAGGTCCTGCCTGCTCCATTCCTGAGATAGTTCAGTGTGGAATGGAATACTCATTCATGCTCTGTAAAGTCCAAGCACTACTTCTGTTTCAATCCAAGAGATTCACGCTCAGGCAGCTTCGCCAACAACTTTTGATGGTCTACCCCAATGCTGGCTATAAGCCCACCTTCGTTAGAGGGAGAATCTCTGTAATCAATGTTGTCTCCATTGAGAGTTGTCAGATGCCCCCCTAGTGCTTCCAGTATGGCATTGCCTGCACAGATATCCCATTTTTTGATGAAAGTCACATGCATGTAAATGTCTGCCATATCGGGCTGCTTATCTTTGCCAAGATCCAAGAGGGACAGCACCTTATATCCTGAAAAATAAGTATAGGAATAAAAAATGTTAAAGGCCTTCACTTCATAATGTGAGATTACAAACTGACCAATTCAACCTTTCATCCTGAAGTAAAAGACAAACCCGTACACAACACACTTCACAAAACACCATTAAAAGGTCTGAGGAAAATTAGTGAAATGAGAAACAATGAATAGTAAACAAGAATAATTTGATACCCAGCACTATTATTAAGCAATGGAAAGGTTGCTTTCAATGGCAAAATTAAGAGGTGAACATCTGAAAAATTATTTTTGCATGGAATACATACATAGAAAAACTGAAGCACTGCAAAAACAGTAGAAACCATTTCACAGTGAGACTAAACGTTTTAATGACTCATAAGGACATAGCTGCTGTACACAGCATTTATCTATATTTAACTGTCTATCATTCTGTCTAGCTGTCTGCCTGTCTATATATCTATCAATCCATCCATCAGGGTGTCATTCAGGAAGAAATGCAATGAATAAGTAATCAACTCTCAAAACTGTGCTCACTAAACTTTTAAGTATTGTTTGTGTAGTAAGATCCAGACCATGGCACCTTATTGTGTTCGCCTTACTCCAAGGTACAGCAATCTCAGATGCAGCAACATATGTAAGTAGCAGAGGTGTGTTTTAGCTTTCACTCAGTATGTAGATTTCATGACCACACTTTTCAGTGCCAATCACCAGTTTATCAAACATATGTCAGAGGTGTCTATTCTGAACTGGACCAATAAGGCTCTTTTTTCAATCATGACCACTTAAAACTTGATAACAAAAATTACAACAGACATAATGGCAAAACATGAAATCATAATGAGAACATGTAATATAAAAATAAAAACATACCACAAACAATTAACACAGTATAGACATTTTCAAATTAAGAGCATGAAGGCAATTCTGTCTCCACACTTGTTTCTGGAAGACATAAAGGATGTTTACCATTTGGTGTTTGGTATAAACCTGAATGAAAAGTAGTTTCAGCTTGTGAATATGTGGTAAAATCTTACTGATATTCATTAATTCATTTTCCCTTACACACACGCACACACACACACACATATATATATATATATATATATATATATATATATATATATATATATATATATATATATATGCAATGGATGTTTTTATGTTAATGATTAGGAGAAAACTATGTATGCTTAAAAACATTATCCCCGAGATTCATGAAGCTTGCGCCAGGCGCAGGCATAGTGTAGGCGGTATAATGCCAAATATGGCCATCGAGCGATTCAGGTACGATCCAATTCCACGTGCACTACCGGCGTACGCCAGAACTGCGCAGCCCCCGGCTTAGGTATGCTAATCACCCCATGCGCAGTGTCGCACCATGCAAATGAAGGCATATAGTGATTCATGAAGTGGTGCAGACGTAGCGTAAGCCCACGGAAATGTAAACCAAAAAACACGGTTTACATTTTCCCAAACAGAACATCGGAGCTATGGAAGCGGGCCAGACACAGGTATCACAACGTTAACATATGCCAATGGCGAAATACACAGCCAATGGCATAACAAAAGATGCACAACATGAAAATAACATTTAATGTCATGTCCACAGTAACGCACAGCACAACCGCAGGGCATTTGTGCGGAAGCTGTAACACAAAGAAATAATATAAAAATGTCATAAAATCACAACATAATGGAAATCAGGTTTACAGCATAATACACAATGGTAGGCATGGAACACCACAACCAAGGTGCAAGGGTTGCTAAGGGCCTGCGATAGTGTTCAGCGCGGTAACTATGAATTAGTAGTCAATGCCATGCAAATGAGGCAGATAATACTGAATCGCAAATGTGCCGCCGGATGAAGGTTGTACCATACGGCGCAGCGGTATAACACTGAGGAGTGGCTCAGAGGAGATACATGACATCAGCAGAGGGGTGTGCCACCGTAGCAGTAAGCACATTGGAGCAATGCAAATCTGGCCTGTCCATTGCAAAGCAAAGCTGTAGGATAGGGGTGGGGAGGAAGGTATAGAATCGTTTAGCTGAGAGCACACATGGTGCCCAAAAGTGCATGTGTACGGGGATAAAAACGTGCCCGAAACCCAGTAATCGGACACACGTGCTGCGACCAATAGCACAAACAGGAAGGTCAGGGGAAGAAAAGAAGGAAATGCTGAAGTAGGGTAATTGGAGTACTAATGAGCACTCAACACCAATCAACCCACGGTGGCCAATTGACGGCAGCTGACAAGTCTGCTTGCAGAAACCTGCAAAAAAGGATAGGGGAGGCATTGGAATGCAAAGAAAGGAGGGGAGGTATTGGATTGCAAAGATAGGAGACCTGACACAGCAGAGCAAAGCAAACCGACAGCAGACCGGCAGTAGCATACATAACGCAAGATACGCCAGGTCCAGGAAAGTACAAATGAAAGTAGGCTGCAGGATGCACGCCAGAAAATGGTAGGTGCAACGTGCAGAAATGTAAAGGGAAGGTCAAGAGGTAATCCACGGCAGCCAAATGTAATTTAACACCAAAGGCACCACAATAGTAGTTCCGGCAGTAAAACACATAAGATACCCTGTAGCTACGATCGTACATACACACCCTATGACATCATCGGTGTTCACAGCACAATAGTATAAAGTGTGAAAGCATCCTTAACACACCTGTGTATTCCCAAACACTGCACCATAGGTGTAAACACACAGGGAACTTTTAAAATGTACATGTTGGGAGCTGCCATAGCTGTGATTCATCAGCATGTGTTAGAGACTGACGGTGTTGAGGAGGATGATGCCGACAACCACCGCAGGCCTCGGAAGAGAAGGAGAGTGTTCAGACCAAGGGTAACCTACCAGGGGCTACATGACCTGGAGATAGTAGAGCGTTACAGGGTGGACAGGGACTTCTTACAGCAAATAGTGGAGCTGTGCCGGCCACGCCTGAGAACCAGAAACAACAGAGGGGAACCCATCCCAGTGTACACGAAGGTATGTGTAAGCCTGCGAATACCGGCCACAGGTACCTTTCAAAGGCCAACTGGAGATATAATGGGTATCTCACAGGCATCAGCATCCAGGGTACTACACCAGTTCCTGGATGCCATGTTACCACATGCCAATGAGCAGATATACTTCCCCCGAACTCAGGAGGAGTTGGCCAGCAATATGTGCCACTTCCACCGTGTGGCATACTACCCGGAGGTACTGGGTGCGATAGACTGCACGCACATACAAATCAAATCACCACCCGGTGAGCATGGTAGGCACTACATAAACCGCAAGGGATTCCACTCCATCAACTGCCAGGTCGTGTGCAATGCCCAGGGCATTATCATGGATGTGTGTGCTGGCAGCCCTGGAAGCTACCATGACTCCCATATCTGGCATGCCTCACAGCTGTATCAGGTATTTGTCAGGGGGACATCCCACATGGCCATCTTGTGGGGGATGCTGGCTATGCACTGGAGCCGTGGATGATGACTCCCATCAGAAATGCACACACACCCATGCAAGAATGCCATAATGAGGCACACGCACAAACCAGAATCATCATAGAGCGTGTGTTCGGGATGCTGAAATCACAGTTCCGGTGCTTGGATACATCTGGTGGAGCCTTGCAGTACTCTCCAGGCACATGTGCCCACATCATCATAGTATGTGCCATGCTACATAATATGATCCTGCGGAAGCAGCTGCAGCAGGGACAAAATGGTGAAGGCCCTCATAGCCCACCGCAATTGCCAAGGCCATTACAGGCACAGAGGGATTCAGACCATGAACACACTGTGCCAGCCCCAGTAGGCAGACGGAGGCGTGCCCAATATGCCTACGCCTTGGCAGAGAGGGAACGTATAGCACATACTCTGACAGTGTAGGCCCCTACGGACTGACACCTCTCCACCTGCACACACAGTAAAATGGATGGCACACAAACATGACCACCTGTAAATTGTAATGTATAGGTGGCCCAATGTGTGACTCCAACATAGGCAACCCTCAAACATTGTAAACACAACAGCTAGTGGAACACGGAATGCCAACACCTGAACAGTACATGAGCCATACAGCATATGGTGGTGCTGTGTGCCTGTCACATTCCCCGCTATATATATATATATATATATATATATAGATATATATATATATATATATATATTTGTACACATATGCATATATATAATACAGATAGAAAGGGCAATAGAGTGATATATGTTGATATAGATGGATTCAGCGATATCTGCAAATATAATAGATAGTTCAACGACATTCATAACACCTTGGAGGTACAAATAAATAGGATACCGCCAACTATGGAATGTGTAACATACCGACATGCGTAACCATGAGGCTGAAAGACCGATAGAACACAGTACCGGAACAGTACAGCCACAAGTAATAGTATGATGATATGAAGGTCCATGTAGGTACTGTGTTCAACTGTGTTTGTGAGTGCCGTAGTCTGTGTAAGTGTGCGTTGAGGGTGCCGTGTGCATCTCCGTGTGACTGTAATGTGTGTGTGTGTCCACAACATGTGTTTGTTAGTGCCAAGTCAGAGGCAGATCAATACGGTAGGTGTGGGTATAGCTAGCCGTAGGCATACGGTTACTACCTGTCCCACAGTAGGAGGGACAGCCCCACCCTGGGCAGGTGTGTCCTGACATAAAACAGTACAAAGGGCAAATGTCCGAGATGGTAGGACATTAATATGTCCCATATATAATGTAATAGTCGTATTTAATAGTTATGCCTGTATGTAAGAAACGTAAATGTTACATGCAATATGATAAGTAGCCAAAGTTCCACAACAATAGGTATGTATTGAGGATAAAAGTATGTGCTAACCTGTGTACTGACCATGGCTACGTGTTGGCCTGTAAACACCGCTGTGTATCCAGCAAGTGTCCAACAAAGACCATATGAAAAGGTGGCAACCCATGGCAAACAGGCTCTTCTACCAACACAATTAAAGGAGTCATGCAAAATTGCAGGCGTTGTATAATGGAACAAACAGCCATGTTACAGGTTTTGTTTGCAATACTCTGTTATCAGATGTTGGGATGACAGGTACACCCACATGTTGAACCAAATACTCTACCTGTCACACACAATCCACGGGGGACATGAATCCAAAGTATACTTGTCTCCATGCATAGCAGTTGCAATTACACATAACAAAACACAATACAGACCATCTCCCCGAAGGTAGGGCAAATAGGCAACGCCCAAGTGGAGGATTCAATTATACCCCACTATTGCCACGTAATTGGCGAATGGAGTAGCTGCACAGCTGATATGCAAGTAATTAGTCACTCAGGAACACCAATTGGCGGGATGAATCCACATTTATTTATTTATTTATTTTACATTTGTTGACCGGGCTAGTCTAACTGGATACATGTCCATTTTCAGTAGAGGCCCGGGGAGAAAAGCTCCAGACAAACATTAAAAAAACATTAAAAGATTAATAGAGGATTTACAGAAACAAATATAAACAGTAGTAATTGTAACATAAAAACAGTGAAACCAAATAAAAATATAGAAAAAATTGATTAAAAATTTTTTTTTTTTTTTTAACAGAGGATGAACTACTCTTAGTAAATGTAGCATAATGAAAATCGTTTAAGGGTAGTCTATTAAAAAAGGTATAATATACTTGTAAACATTGCAATTATATGCAAACCTTAGTATAAAGGAGCATTATGGGAAGGTTGAAGTGGAAGTAGGTTGAAGAAAGAAAAAGTTAGAGAGCAAAAAAAGGAGAGCGGTTATATACATAAGAGGGGTAAAAGGGTGAAAGTGGACCCAAGGAAGTAGGAAGATAGAAGTGAAAGAGGAAGCAATTTAGTCAGGGTTTGTGCAGGGGCACAACCAGTGTGATTTTAGGTGAAGTTTGAGTCTTAGTTTAAAGAGAGAAAGAGATGGTAGTAGAGTTAGGTCTGTAGGTAGAAGGTTCCAATGTTTGCCAACAGTGTTTGACAAAATGCGATCACCTGACAAGTTATTAGACTTTGTAGTACACACAAGTAATCTACTTGAAGAGCGTAGTGAAGTTAGATTAGTATATGGGGTGATAAGGTTAGCAAGAATAGGAGTATTTTTAGGTTGATAAAAGATTTTGTGAGCAATGATGAGTTGGGAAATGTTAGCAAGCTAGGTAATTCAAGCCAGTTGAGCTGCTTAAGATTAAGACAATGGTGTGTCTTGTATGGATTGCTGGTAAAAAAAACTGGCGATATTGTTATAGGCGTGAGAAATTTTTTGGAGGTTAGTTCTTTTTAGATTAGTATAAATTGATGAAGCATAAAGAAGTGTAGAGATTAAGTGAGAGTGGGCAATGGTGGTTCTGGCCTGAGGAGTAAGGAAAGGTCTGACTCTGTATACGGAACCAATTTTTCTGTTCACTGCTTGTATGGTGTTGTTAATGTGTATATCATAGGTAAGGTTGTTGTCGACTGTGACTCCTAGAAGTTTGGTAGATTGTTCAGGCGTTATCAGGGTGCTTTTGCTAGATACAATAGAGAGATCAATAGGAGAGGACCTACTGGTAGGTGGAAATAGTAGAAGTTTAGTTTTTTTGGCATTCAAAAGAAGGCAACGTTTTAGGAACCATTCTTCAACCATGTTAAATACTTTTTGGGTTATGTAGTGGAGGTCTGAGGTGGAGTTAGCAGAGCATATAAGTGTGGAATCATTGGCATATTAAATACAGGTGGCTTCTGGGACTGCTATGTGTAGGTTGTTGATAAATAGTGAAAAAAGAAGGGGTCCCAGAATTGAGCCCTGGGGGACTCCTATGGAGACTGGTAGGAGGGATGATAGTTTATTATGCCAGAGAACTGCTTGTTGCCTATTGTTAAGGTAAGATTTGAACCACTGAATAGCTGGGGGATCGAGAGCAAGAAGTTCAAGGGTATTTATAAGTAGTGGATGGTTGACCATATCAAAAGCTTTTGACAGGTCGATGAAAAGAGCAGATGAGAGGGTGTTGTTATTACGGTTTTTATTGATGGTATCAGTGAAGGATAGAAGGGCAGTGGTGGTGCTGTGAAATGGCCTAAAGCCATGTTGGCAAGTAGCCAAAATATTGTTACAGGTATCGACGTATATAAGGATGACTTGCCAGACATTCCAACCGTATGCTCATACCGAACACCAGTTGAAACACTGTGAGAGAGAGATAGAAACTAAATGCTGTAACGATAACAAGGTATGTAGAACACCCAATATGTAAGATTATGTATAGCATTATCTGTATTAATTAGTTTTACTGTATGTATAGCCTGGTTTGCATTAATTAAATGTGTCCGCAATGCATAAAGTGGGGAAAGGTATTTATGTAGTGATGTCTTGCTGAGCATACTAACGCTTGTAGAAACTGTGCATCCAGCAGTGGGACACAAGGTACACAGCACAGACACCACAAGGGATGCTACATAAGGGCGTTAAACAGAACAATTCTATACAACCCGCCGTCAGTGGTAGGGTATGTCCAACAAGGACGTGCCATAGCAGGAGATAGTATATGTTGATATACTGTCACAGCACGCATGTGTATGGGCATATAACGTTAATGACATATCTAAGGTGGTCCCGCTGTGCAAGTATGCTTTGCATTATGGGATACTATGTGAAATATGTGTAATGTATAGTATTGTAGGTAGATATGACAGATATTCTCCACAGCATAACAGGCATATCATGCATACCACAGGTATTGTCTATTGGCATGTACAATAACAGGATACATATGGCTTATAGGCATGGGACATTGTAATAGCATGATAGCTAATCTAAATGTAAGGGCTACCAAGTAACCATGAACAAAGGACATGTAACAGCTTCACAGGTGCATAGTGGGGTACTATGCAGTCTGGCAAGTCCATGTGTAAGCACAACTACAGTGTTCACACTAGTGGCACCTCTCTAGGGTAGTGTCCTGTGAACAGCAGAGCCATGTGTCACCTGCACCCCTGCATAGTACAGCCACTGCAGTGATCCCAGGCCTACATGTGTCTCCCAACCACCAAGGCAGGTATCACATGAACAGTGCTACTGAGTGTCCCTGCGTGATGTACATAGAACGTATGTTCCAAAGCATGGTGAGTGTCTGGTTTGGGAATGTAACCCTCAAGCAAATCCCACTCATTGTGGCGTGTGTGCACATATCCATGAGCATGTTGCTCACAGTGGCTTCTGCTTATGTCGCGTATGAGGAGTATATCCATTAATAATGTTGTGGACATGGGCCCTGTCTGATCAGCAGAGGTCACCCCTGAGTATGTAGTATGCAAATGTGTACAGATGTGGTGTCCATAGTGCAGCCGCATACTTAAATTGTCGGAGCTCAGTAAACGTCATGGCGTGTTAATGTTGTGGTATGTAAAGCTGTAGCTGTTGTGTAAGGTACACCCTAAATGGGGTGGTGTACCCTTGAATGTGTGTAGATGTCTTGAGTTCAGAGTTACAATGGATGCCTATGTACCAGCTACACACCCAGTACAGATAGGTGTGGCCACGTAGAAGGATATCCACGCCACAGTGGCAATACGGTAACCACAGGAGTGGGTGTGACATATGTTTGTGCTGCAAACATGTACAATGTGATATGTATGTAGGGGACTACCACCCATGTGATAGTCAGTGGGTGAATGGTGTAATGCAAAGGTGATGTTCATGCACCTTGTGTCATGCAGCTTGATGCCATGATAGTCACATCATGTATCTGTCACAGCAACACCCGTATGGATGAAGTCAGTATCAGCTGGTGGAGCAATCATGGCACTTTGTATGCAGGGGTTTGAAAGCTAGGCAGGGAAAGTCCCCTGTGCTAGCCTGTACCGCAGGGAAGCATATACTGAACATGAGGGGCCCTACGACTGAGGACTGTGGTATGCCAAATGTACCTGACATGTAGTAGATACTATGGTATGCTGGCCTCACTGTGTGTGTCCTGTCCATGAGCCACATTGCATAACATCCTGAGACATAGGGTACGATGTGTTGGTGGATGTGTACATTGTCAATACTAGAATGGAGAATGGTGCTGAAAGGCAATGAGAGGAAAATGTAGGATGTGTGGACTCCCGTACCATCAGCAACTGCCCTGGTAACTGTATGAAAGGAGTCCACCATGTGTAGGGGCCATGCTCTGGCCCTAACAAACCCAACCCGGGTGGCAGCAAAGGACGGGAGCCCAACAATGACTCTGTGAATGACGTCCTTGATGATGTGCCTCATAGCCATGCAGAACAGTCCAGACAGGTGTGTAGGACTATAGTCCCACTCGTGCATTGTGGTGCCACCTGTGTGTAGTGTGATAAATGCTGCTGTGTGCCATTCAGGGGCTACAATGTCTGAAACAAGGCTATTACTGAATATGGTGGCCTAGTGGGGAGACATGTCAGTCAGAGGTTGGCGGACATCACAGCCTGGGATGTTGGAATGTGACATGGGGCCACTGTCTCAGGACATTTAGAGTGCAGGTCAGTACTGTGTAGGTGTGACCACAGGGACACCACAATGTTCCTGTATGGATTGTGGCCCTGTAGTGAGTGAGAGGGTGTAATGTTAGCATTGAATCCATCCTCCAGCATGTTGCCAACATCACCTGGGTCTGTAATGTTCCTGAGTGACTGTTGTATGTGACAGCAGATGTGGGTGTTGCCATCGACTACTGACATACCACCATAATGCCTGGTGGTACACCCCGGAATGTGTCGCAGTCATGTTTACGTAGCTAGTCTTGGAGTATGTGATGAGGGACCCTGTGGCCCTACCACGGCTGACCAGTGAGCCACCCCACCCTTGGGAATGTACACCACTGTGCAACAGCCTACACCTGTTGTTGTACATCATATGTCCATGGAACATGACCACCAGAGTGGCGTCTGTTAACTGGTGTGTACCATCATGGCTCTGTGTGGAATAGCATCCATGCAGTTGTGTACATGCTAATGAAGTGCACTGGGGTATGTGTCAGCATATGTATGTGCATTGTCTATCTGCATGGGTGTCATGACGTTAACAATCGCTGTCAGCAGACATCTGTAGTAGGTGTTGTAGTACTCATGTACTGTGTATGCTGTGATGGGTGTGGTGCTGTGATGTGGCTAACAAGGATGAGTAGCATATGTTCGGAATCCACTGAGGGGATAACCCCAGGTGTGTAACACCAGTCACATGGTGGTAGTGTTCATGTCAAGGTTAATGTAGGTCTTGGAGGTGGTGTGTATGGGTTGATCCAGCAGAGTGGAGGTTGTGACTCATGGATGTGTCGGTACATGAGTGGCTATCCCAGTTACGTGTGGGGTAGTGTCGGTCACACATCAGTAGTAGCTGTCTGAGGCCCACTGTCCAATATACCAACAAATAAGGTATGTTAACCGTGGGGTATGATGTTGACTCTGTAGCTTGTTACAATGTGTATAGCAGTCCCGGACACAGTTAGTTGCACATGGAGCACCTCTGATGCATTGTGCTAAGTAACTTGCCAGGATGTGTGCACAACATAGTGGGATATGGGAACCCCTCAGCTGTGGCTGTGCCGGTCCAGGTATGTGCCTGAAAGGTATGGTCTGTCTATAACCTGTCATTGCAGGTGAGCTCTGCAGAGCCTAGAGGCAGGTCCCAGTCACTGCAGAGATGTTTGAGTGGTGCATTATAAGGTGTGCCTTGCCTGCGTGCATCACAGAGGAAGATGCATGCATTGTGTCACATGACCCCATGTCGTGCTTGCCAGTTCCCGTTCTGCCGGTGACAGTTATTGGAAACTGTGCAAGACAGGCAGTATAGAAGCAGCAAGAGCCTTACATGTGAGCTGTACTCACAGGGCTGACAGGTGCAAGTCATCTGTGCCACAGCATTGTGTTTGACCAGGTCAGTCAAAGCGGACAGATACCAGATGCCTGTGGAATGACAATAGGGGCATAGGCAACTGTTAAGTGACACAGTCGGTCGTTGTACAGTGATATCGTATCCGGACAAATGCAAAATGCTCCCCAGGGCGTGGCCCACACCCTCAGGGCTATAAGACTGGTGAGCTATTGCATGTCCCTGCACCCGTAGTCTGTGAAGTGGCATCACAGGGCAGTCACACTAACATGGAGAATGACAGTCACATCGTACCTGGTGAGGTGTGGCATGGGTGCATAGGTTATGTTGCAGAAGCAGTTACCCAACAGCAAGATGTAAGCGACTATCGCCTTGTGTAGCCTGCTGTGTGGAACTGCAGTGTGACTCCCTACAGAGTCACCTATGACTGGTGTGTTGTGAATGTTATAACTCCCATTGGCTGTATGTGATGGGCACACATGAGTCTGTGGGCTACATGTTGGTGAATTTGCCTGCCATGATGGGGGCTACCTCTGGTGCCGACACTGAGTATGGAGACGTACTGCACAAGTTGTCCTCGTAGGTGTGGCCAGTGGTGTAGATCATGTGAGACTATGTGATGGGTGGGGTGTGTTGCGAATGTTACACATCCCCAAATGACTGTCAGGTGCAGTCAGGGTTGGTGACAGCATTACCCCCAGCCATAGCTGTCAACCTCCTGTCCCCAAAATGAGGAACATTAACCCTCATAATGTGTGACAAATGGGTAAAACGTGGAACACTTACAAGTGGCTTACTAACAGCTTCAACTAGGAAGGGCATATGATGGCTAAAATAGGCTGGTTTTACATATAAAAAGGATATGCTAATGAATTAATATGATTCCCATCTATTTAGCCATGGCTAGCAGGTAAACAATTTCCAACAATGACTGTGTGACAGACCCTTCCAATGTGGAACCTTGAGGAACATGCACCTTTTAAGACCCCAAATGAGGTACATTCCTCATAATGAGGTACGATTGAGAGCTATGCCCCCAGCACGGCTGCAGAAGTGCATCCCCCACAGGCTGTAGTGTCGTATGTTGGGAGGTGAGCATTGAATGTGTACATGAGACAATTGCTCTATTGCCACATGTACGACATATCCCTCATATAGACAGGCAGTAGCACTGGTACGTGACAGTTGGACATGCCTGTATATACAACCATGTCCCACAGGATATGTGCGTTACATGTGTACAACAGCTGTTGTACCATAAGCAAGCTGGGAAGTGTAGGACAGCCAGTGTACCTGTGGGAAATGGTGTGGAATGGGTGCTATAGTAATCAGTAGCTCATGACATGCTCACAAATTCTGAACAAGTGCCTAGCATGACCACACAATACAGATAGGGTGATGACAGTCATTTTGGGTGGCACCACACTATAACACTGCTGAGTATGGTGTGAATGTCCATGAACCATTATCACTGTAGATGTTAGCAGTACAGATGTACAACACAGCACGGATGTTTGATTACAAATACCTTTGTATGTCACAGGAGTGTTCCACCAGTGGCCTGTTGACAGAGTCACAACTACAAAAGGTGCAAGAGTGACATGTGCACATCACACCAGTGCCAGCTACAGTAGAACAGGGTTAATGTGTTGTACCCCACCCTCATTGTAGCCCATACCACACAGACAAATGTTAGGCATCTGTGTATGTAAGGCTGTGAATGGCCATGACCTATCAGTATAGCTGTGTCAGTGTTGTGAACAACATACAGAATGGGCTGTGTGGGTGAGGTGTGTGACATATGTGCGCAGTCTGATGGATGATACCAGTATTGTCACCGCTAGGTGAACATCCCTGTACCCATAAACTACTACCTAGGCTGTGGTCAACATTATGGACACTGTGTAAGGGATGGTGCTGTGCAGTGCGCCCCCTGACTTGGTGACATCTCCAGGCCCCTTAGGTAGTCATATGAGGTACCCATGTCATGTCAGGGTGCCATCCATGAGCACGGAGATCACTGGACAGCAGGCATAAACAGCACTGTGGTGACCAATATTGGATCACATACCACCTTTAAGGGGTAATGGTTATGCATGGATGTGTGATAACAGCCTTCACAATCCTCACCTCCACTATGCAGCATGCTGTCTACCTTGCAGAAAGACATTTGCTACACCATGATGATGGACATGCTACATGTCCATATCCTGATCTATAAGACATATGTCATGGACAGCCACTGTCCTAATACTAGGATCACCACAGGCTGAACAGATCCCTGTGCCATATATGTGACATACTCCCACCATACCATGCAACCCTGTCCATCAAAGCTGCACATGTCATCCCAGTCATACATGGTGTGATGGCCGCATGGTAGATGTACTATCAACTGACTGGATCAGTAATGTGGCACTGATGAACCTTGCGGTGGCATAATGGCTGTCTGTTACAGCTTGGAAACCATGCCCACACATGCTATGGTTGATAACCATCCCTGCGAATGTCGTCTGACTAGCCATTGTCCCATGTCTATCACATGTGCAATACAGGTGATCCGTGGCAGGATGTTGAACAGTTGTACAGTGCTGTGTAGATGTATATGGCAAAACACATGCATGTATAGGTGTCCATGTGTATGTGTGCATTGTCACTGCTCAAGTCCATTACGGCTGTGTCTGTGTTGATATGTGACATATACACAGCATCCAGGTCAACAGCATTACCGTGGACACATCCAAGCATGTGGAGATAGGTAAGAACACAAGTGCAGGCAAATAAACATGCCCACAGCAAGACAGCATTTACATGGAGTATGAACACTGTAATGAGGTGACACACATATATGGTGATGATATCCAATGCATAATGGGTGTGAGATGTGTGTGACACAAACACGTCAGTCGTGTCAGTGTCATGATGCTTTGCAAAGATAAATGTGCAGATGTAGTAGATGTCATAGAAATGTATGTGCAGCAGTATCTCTGTACATCTCTGAAACTGTGACCTGTCACCATCATTATGTCTTACAGATAATGCCCCGTACACGCCTCCCAGCATACAGCCGCCAGGAGGATGATGTCCTCATCCCACAGCTCCATGACAACTATGACTTGTTGTTCAGCCATGTGCCACAGCATGCCCAGCAGCGGGATGACCTGTGGCAGGATCTATGCAGGAGGGTGAACGATGTGGGTGGCCATAACCACACCTACCAGCTGATGCGCAGACAATGCACGGACTTGATACGACATGCAAAACAGCGTGCCACTGCAATCACCAGGGAACAAGGTGGAACAGGTGGTGGGCCACCAACCCAGCCCCCACTCACGCACACCAAAGAGCTACTGGCCAGTCTGGGGACACCCAGGGAATAGCATCCACAAACACTAGCTGCCATCGTGGAGGTGGGTGTCTCCCAACCAATGAGCCTGGAGTTGCCTGGTAAGTCAGTACTGCACATATGGCTATTATATCCCATTTAGTTGCATGTGTCACTGTACATTATGTAAAGTAACAACATATGCAAGGTGTGTGGACACACATGCTGCATACTACAGTATGCTACGCTGTGTATGCACACATGTGCATACTATATGCTATTACACAGGTGAATGTGTTCACATGCACAGTGCAACCTGTGGCTGTCATACAGTCATGGATAATGTTCATACTGCTGTGTCACCCCTATACAGGTACCTCTGGCGTGCCGCACAGACATGAGTCTGTTGCAGGTGAGACTGTCATCCGTATCAGGCATGTTACAGTATAGATCTATTTGCCATCTGGCCAGTTAACACTTGCACACCTGATGTTTGTTCCAGTCACGATATGCAGGTCGCAACACCCATCATTCACACAGGCCACCCATGTGCAATATATACAAACAAAATGATACACCGACTTGAAACCACAGTACTTGTCATTGCGACATGTGTGGTCAGCTGTGCATATAACGGTGGAGGTGTTCTACAATGGAGGCATATGTAGTATGCATTGGAACAACATGTGTGGTACGCACACAGTACCACACAGTGAGCTGTGATATCGGCAGCCCACAGGTGTCACCATTGTGTCATATGCCCCTGCATTGGGTGCACACATTGTGATGTGCCACCTGACATGTCCCAGACACGTAGTGTTCTGTCTGCAATATTGTCACACTATCGCATGACCTATACCCCACATACCAAACATACAACCCGTTGTCTGCATAGCCCTGTGGATTAAGACATATCTGACATCTATGGGTGTATGTCATATGGGACACCACAGGCATGTGAGATAGATGGCCATCACACACATTTGGCCAACACATGTGCACACATGGCCATGGGGGATGGCCAGACATGTAGCCACACAGTACATGGGATGTGTATACACCCTGTTGCACATTGTCTACACATGGGCCAATTATAGCCATAGTTGACCGATTATACAGTTGATGTGGTACACTGGACATCCTAAAAGCCTGTGCACAACTACTGGAGGTGTCACTGAAGTCTACCATATACGATCTGTTGAACATCACGACTGTGTTGCAGTTATGGCTATGCAATGTGTACATATTATGCATTCTACAGCAACATAGATGCCTCATGATGCCATGCAATGGCACAGTGTCTGTACTTCACACTGTATAGCAATGTAGACGGCTCACACTACCCTCCCATGCTCATGCACATTTGCTAAACATGTATTCTATCTGTAGGGCATACACACAACACTGCAATGTGAAGCCCATTATGATGCTGTACATGTGTCAGGACACCTATGTGTCAGACATGTATGCATGTTATTGCACATGTCAGCAGATTACATGTCAAGGTCACGTAAGCCATGTGTACTGTTTTCCTGTTCTGGGCCACATGGTGTATCACGGGGATGCATGCATACTACCATGATTGTGTGAACTGCATGGCTACTGATATGACACCTGCTTGCTGTAGTGTGCACCCCAGGGAGGTATGCTTACTAACACTATTAATGTCTGAGCTGCATGCCCTCTGCTGTATCACAGGCATGCTGCATGCCATCTGACAAATCACATGCATGGTGTTTGTGTGTGTGTGTGTGTGTGTGTGTGTGTGTGTGTGTGTGTGTGTGTGTGTGTGTGTGTGTGTGTCTGTGTGTGTGTCTGTGTGTGTCTGTGTGTGTGTGTGCCTGTCTGTCTGTGTCTGTGTCTGTGCGTGTCTGTGTCTATTGTACTTTACAGTATTTCTTTGCATTCACAGGTGATGTAGGTGCATTACCCTCCTGCGGTCCATCTAATGTTAGTGTCCCCAGAGATACTAGCGGTGATGAACATATGCATGAGGTACAGGCAGGATTGTCGGGGCTGAATCTGTGCCAATGGTTACCATCCCATCTATGTCCCCCTCTTCCCCGCACACAGTTCTGCTGCCAACACATACCGCATCACCAGTGGCCATAGAGGAAGGACAGTCAGCATCTGTTAGCGTGGAACAGGAACGTGTGGTGGCTACAGAAGGTGTGTCTACACACCATGGTGTCAGTGTAATGACTGCAGATGTGCCACACAGGCATGTGGCCGGTGCTGCTCGTAGGAGGACCTCTGGCAGACATGCACCTGCAGGACAGAGCGCAGCAGCTGGTATCTCCAGATGCATGTTCCAGACTGTAATGGCGGCACAGGCACGTGCTGAATGGCAGAACAGAGAAGGGCAGAGGCTGCAGAGGGCTGCTATCCATACCCTAAATGACAACATCCAGGCATTGGCAAATGCTCAACAGCAGATTGCTGATGTTCTGGATAGGCGATTGGGTGGCATCTCTGGTCACACATTCGGACACACATGGCAGTGCTGGGAATGATACACCTGTGATATGATGACACGTTTGATAGACATGCAGCGGTAATGATTGCATTATGTGTACCAATGCTATATCTGGCAAATGTGCTGCTATATGCACACGGGAGGTTGTAGGTGTTACAGGTGCCATGTGACATATAGTTGGTAACACCTGACCGCTGTGCATGCATTATGTGAGCACCGTCACGTAACAGCGACATAGCGTACTGTTTGCACATGGCATGATAGGATGGTGTGTGACACAACTGTGAGCCACCCCCTGCACACATACATCTACACAGGTGGTTCACCACTGTATGTACACACATCCCTCCATACGTGCTGTTTGTATGTCACCGTATACAGGTGTCAATGATGGGTCTGCATTGCGGCTGCATGTCGTAGTTAGGTGCAACTATGTTACGGACATCAGCCACTGCACATGCATGGTTGCGACATGCACAGTACAGATGTCACATGTGTCTCCTGTTGCCATGTTTGTATGCATTGCTATTGTTGGACATGTGTGTTGACATACATAACACATAGACTGTGGTATGATATCATGGGTGTCACAGGTGACCAGTACAAGGGTATGTGTCCCGGTCAACATTGCTACCCCCTCTAGTGTGTGCATTCAACAGACATGGACCCACCTTCCATTTGCGTGTGTAGCATTGATTAGGCCACTGTTATGCACGAGGTACATCAAAGGCTATGTATGTATATGTTGTGTGTGCAGTCCATGCATACATACACACAATCACATGTATGACATATCCAGATGTGTGTTCATTGGTGTACAGCAACAGTCATGTGTCACAGCTGTGTAAGGGCCGTGGTATGTCTTGAGCTGACCTGTTCAAGTATACTGGTATCATTGCAATGCATAACACCTGTTGGATCCCTGTTGGTACATGTGTAATCTGCACAGCTGGTGTACACCTCTGTACAGCCCAGTGGTCATGTGTCACATGGTGTTGTGGTACTGTAAGGCTGTATAGTGCTGCACCAACGACATGGTGATGACTTGACAGCTACAGTGTACACTGCAGTGTGTAATGCAGTGACCTGCACCTGTGACAGCTGTGATGGCAGCTGTGTGAGTACAGGTCACTGCATGTGTGACCGCCCTGTGCGTGAGGACAGTTATACCTTACTGTGCCCTTCTGTACTGTGCCCTTCTGTGTGTACACTCCATCTGCATGCAAGACAGGCCTTTGCAACAGCTAAGTGTGTGAGCATGCCCAGTATGCTGTTGTGTAGATGGACACACAGTACAGTCCATGTACGCAGTTGTGTAGATGGACACATGGTACAGTCCAAACTGAGACCTTCCATGTTTACGCTCCATCTGCATGCAAGACGGCCCTTTACAACAGCTAAGTGTGTGAGCATGCCCAGTACGCCGTTGTGTAGATCGACACACAGTACAGTCCGAACTGACGTATATTACCAGGTGTGCGGTCATGGCCAGTGACACCTTGTGTCGGTGATGTCCCTCTGTGTATGGGCATGGCCATTGA